>NW_006287671.1:247825-257310 GCF_000327345.1 Myotis davidii
ATTAAAATGTTAAAATCAAATCTGATATTGTTTTACCTTTTATTTGGTGTGTGGAAGGTGTGCGGAAGAGGGAGTAGTCTTATATGGCGAGTATATAACAAACTCTGTATTTTGAGTGGAAATGTTAGGGGGTCGTCTTATACGCCCAGTCGTCTTATACGCCGGCAAATACGGTATGTTAAAAGTGATAGGTATTCCAGATAAAAAACTGAGCAGGGTTAGGGGGAATGGATGTGTAGGTGCATCTAGGTGGGAGGTGTTTGCAACATTAGGTAGAAAAGTCATGATGGGCATCATTGAGAAGCTGACATTTAAGCAAAGACTTGAAAGAGGTGGCAGAGGAACCATGTGCGTATCTGACGGAAGAGTAACCCAGGGAGAGAACAACCAGTACAAAGACGCTAAACTGATGTGATCCATTAGCAAGAAGGCCAGTGTGGTTGAAGCAGAGAGAGCAAGGGGAGAGTGACAGGGGATGAGGTCAGAGAGATGACAGAGCCAGAACATATAAGTCTGTGTAGACCACAGTAGACCTCGGGTTTTATTGTGTGAGAGCAGAGCACTGGAGGATAGTAAGTAGTAAGTTGCAATTTAAGAGCAATTTAAGTCTGGTGTTTTGCAAATGCCATAAAAGGGCAGGAGTGGGTGTGGGGAAACCACTTAGAAGGCTGTGCAGTAATCCGGGAATCAAGAGGGTTGGGCAGGTTAATATAATGTGGCTCAGAGCAGGATGGTAGCAGAGAAAAGATAAGAAGTGACCCAATTTGGGATCTATGTTGAAAGGTACACCATTAAGATCCCCTGACAGATTGGATGTGAAATGTGAAAGCAATGAGTCAAGAATGACTCTAGCGCTGGCCAGTTTGGTCCCAGGTTCGATTCCAGTCAAGGCATATACCTCAGTTGCAGGCTCCTCCCTGGCCTGAGCCCTGGTCAGGCTGCATGCAGGAGGCAACCGATCAATATGTTTCTCTCACATCGATGTTTCTCTCTCTTTACCTCTTTCTCCCACTCTCCCTAAAAATCAATGGAAAAATATCCTCTGGTGAGGATTAACAACAACAAAAGAATGACTCTAAGGTTTTTTCTTGAGCCACTGGAGTTGCCATCAATAAATATGCGTAAGAGTGGGGACTGAGTTGGTTTGAGGGGAAAATAGCAGAAGTTCATTTTTTGACAATTAAGCTTGAGGCGTCTGTTAGCATTCAATTGAGATATTTAGTGGCCAATTGCAAAGACTAAATAGGCAATAGTTGGATATATATTAAGTCCAGAGTTCAAGGCAGTAGTCTGGATTGGAGATCTTTTAAAAAATCAGAAGTCAGCTACATATAGATGGTATCAATATCATGAGACTGGATGAGATCAGAGAAAAAAAGTAGTCATATACCTCTTTTCCGTCATCACTTCCACAACCCAGAACACAGATCTGCACATTATGAATGAACAACAGTGCATATTAGGGACTCAGGTACTTGTACACCAATGTCCATAGCAGCATATTCACAACAGACAAAAAGGAGGGAAACTCAAGTGCCAACCAACACAGAAATGAATAAGCAAAATATGACATATAGATAAAATGGAATATTATTGTCATAAAAAGGAATAAGGTTCTGATACATGCTACAAGGAGGATGCCCTTGGAAACAAGTGAAAGAATCCAGACAGAGGAGGACAAATATTATATGATTCCACTTCTAAGAAATATCTAGAAGATGAAAATTCATAGAGAAAGAAAGTAAATTAGAGGTCACCAGGGGATGAGGAAGGGGAGTTATTTCTTAATGGATACAAAGTTTCTATTTGGGATGCTAAAAAAAAAGGCAGTGATGGTTACAAAACATTAAGATTATGGTTACAGCACTATAATCTTAAAATGGTTAAAATAGTAAATTTTATGTTATACTAGAGGCTCAGTGCACGAAATTCGTGCACGCGTAGGGTCCCTAGGCCTGGCCAGTGATCAGAGCCAATCGGGGCCTTCTGGCTGCTGGCCAGGGACTCCCTCAGCTGCCAGCCGCCAGCTGGCACCTTCCTTCATTCTGTGCCACCCCCTGGTGGTCAGTGCATGTCATAGCGAGTGATAGAACTCCTGGTCTCCCAGTCTAACTCCTGTGGGGACACTTTGTATATTAGCCTTTTATATATATTGATATATATATTTACCATAATTTTTTAAATAGTAAAAAAAAAGCACAATATAAAATTTAAGATAAATGAATGAATGAAATAATAAATTGGGACTTAAGGTTAAATAAGTTTCTATAGGCCAATTTAGAAACAAACCTATCTAGCATTTTCAGCATTGTTTCATGGTAAATATATTACAAGCTACAAAACGCTAGTTTACAAATGAACCTTAAAACCCACTTGTTTCCAAGGTGAAGATTACCAATGTTTAAATTTTTGGCAACAATCATCCTGAAAACTTGAACTTCTATTAAATTGGACTGCCTTTCACCTAATTTAAGATGTAATACTGCCATCGTGTGGCATGTACAGGAAGCTGTAGGTTTTCCAATATAAGGGAGAAAGTTGATTCCTTTTTGACAGCTTCTAGGATCAAGATAATAGCAATATCTATAAACCAAAGTATAAGCATTCTGGATTAGCCAGTATGTATAGATGATCGTTACCCACTTCAAAAGACAAGAAAAATCCCACAAAAATTCAAAAGACTTATCAAAAAGCTCAATTTCAAATAATATTAATAATAAAGCTTCAATACGTATTTTGGTAACCTATAAATCACATTTCAATGTTTGGCTGATATTCCTGAAATAAACTATTTCAGAGAGAGAATTTATAAAGTTTTGTACCTCAATAGTCATCATTTAGCTATTTATTATATGCTATTTAAAGAGTAGAGAAATAAAAGTTTTTAAAGATTAGGCCTAGTAAAAGTCAGTACATCCAAGGTTCTGAAAAATTGGAAAATGAATAGTTTAAATAAGAATCATATTAAACGCCCTTGTCCACTTGGCTCAGTGAATAGAGCGTCAGCCTGCAGACTGAAGGGTCCCAGGTTCGATTCTGGCCAAGGGCACATGCCTGGGTTGCGGGCTTGATCCCCAGTAGGGGTTGTGCAGGAGACAGCTGATCAGTGATTCTCTCTTATCATTGATGGTTCTATCTCTCTCCCCTTCTCCCTTCCTCTCTGAAATCAATAAAGAAATATATATATTTTTTAAAGAATCATATTAAAAAATAAGAAATTTTCATACTATCATAGTACATAGCATGGTACCCTAGATACAGCAAATGCTCAATAAATTACTTATTGGGGTGGGGGGAACCAACATTATTTTCATGGTCAATAATTAAACGGCAGACAACTGACCCAGAATTGGAAATTTAATGTGATGAAATAACATTCTCAGAATTGGGAATGTCAATCTGGGAAACTGAAAATGCTCACTGGTTCATAGGCTGAGCCAAATCAGTTTGGACCAAAATTTATTTCTAATGGTGGTCTACTTCTTCTGATAAAGAACACCTCAGAATAGTTCAAAGTATTTTAGGACAATAGATAACTTTTTTCCTTAAGGAACTAAAATTACACTCCTGGCCTCTTAATAAAAAAAACAATATAGCTATGCCTGGCCAGTGTAGCTTAGTGGTTGATTCCCAGTGAGGACACATGCCTGGGTTGTGGGCTTGAACCCAGGTGGGGGCTATGCAGGAGGTAGCTAATCAATGATTCTCTCTCATCATTGATGTTTCCATCTCTCTCTCTCTTTCCTTTCCTCTCTGAAATCAATAAAAATATATATTTTTTAAAAACCAATATAGTCCCTCGCTCAAGTATGTCAAACTTGTGGATCACAGGCCGCATGCAGCCCACAACGAATATTTTTGTGGCACAGCCAATATAACTGTATATAAGAAATTTTTAATAAAAATTTTTAACTTAATTTTCACAATATCCTATTATACATATTAATAACGAACTACAACGTTCACTAATGACTGATTACTATAATTGTGTTGCATTCATTTCCCTTACACACCTTACGTGCAGGCACACCATTTCTCCCCACTAATACTAGCAGCAAATATTCTAGCAGCCGATTGCCACATCATTAGTCTTGTACTAACTTGTTTGGTGTGTGCAACAGAAAATATTTCGCTTTTGGAGAACAAGAAAAATAGGTTTACTAGTATTTGCATTACGCTTATTAATTTATGCAGTTATCAGTGTCTGATAATTTAATGTTCAAGAACAAATATTAATTTTTATTAAAATGTCCTATTGTTTTATGTTAATGATTAGTCATTTATTTTAGCCCTTTGTATTCAGCATGTCTCTATCAAAATAAACCTACGTTTCTATGAAAATTGATGGGCACATGCTCAGGTTGGCTCGATCCCCAGGGTAGGGTGTGGGAGGCAGCCAATCAATGATTCTCTCTCATCACTGATGTTTCTCTCTCTCTCTCCCTCTCCCTTCCTCTCTGAAATCAATAAAAATATATATTTTTAAAAAACAATATAGCTATAATTATCACCAAGATCTGAACATTTTATACTCCTATTAGCATAAAGCACATACTGAGTCATTAAGGTCATAAAACATTGGCCAATAAAAAACAAAAACAACAACAAAAAACTATGATCTTCCAGAAAAGCCACAATAGTAGAAAATCTGAAATTTATTTTATTGTGAGACCCTACAATAATCTAATATCTTAAATCTCCTATTCCTGTATAACACTAATTCTAAAAAATTGGGCAAGGTAGTGGCATTAGGCACTTACTGCCCCTCCATTCACTCTTTGGAATGAGGGCTTCCTCAAGCCACACAGCCACCTCCAAACCTCCCCGCACCTATCCCTGCACTCAACGGGAGATGTTTCTGAAACTTACATATTCTACATTTGAGAAGCATGAAAGTAGAAAAAAAATTGAAAGCCATTATACATATAGATAATACTAACGATCACTTTCAACAATGATCTATATGCACAACATTCAAAAGCTTGCTTTTAGTATAAAAATACCAATACAATGAACAGCCTCAACAGAAGACTTGGCTTTCAATTCCGCTCTGTCACCTGCCGCCTAACTCAGTAAGCCCTTCAGTGTTCTGTGGCTGGAGCTCCTCACTCATAAATAAAATTATTTTCAAGGTTCTTTCCAGCTCTAAAGGAAATCTTATGATACTATCTTCTCTAAACTATTACAAGCAAGAGAAATTATATCCTAAAGTATTCGGTATTTAAAACAGAAATCTGTATACATATGTAAGGACGCATTAACTGGAAGGGAGGAATCCTTTCACAATGTACACACAGATCAAAACATCACAATGTATTCTTAAAATATCTTACAATTTGTCAACTAAACCTCAATAAAGTTGTAAAAAACTTTACAACTGGCTAACAATCTGGCTAAAAAATGGGGGGAAAAAGAGTCTAAGTTACTTTCCTCTAAGTCCTGATTACAGGACTCTTAATATTTACAAGTGGACTATTATAAGATGCAAAATCTAGAAAAAATGCAAAATTACATCAAGTTAACTCATGTCTAACTTAAATTCTGTTCAAAATGACAAAGGGCTGCCAGAGGCACATGGTTTGGGGGTGTGCGTAATGGTTATAAGTCCTGAGGTGACTACAGGTAACCATACTATATTGTATATTTAAAAGTTGCTAAGATTTCTCATCACAAGATAAAAAATTGAAACTGTGTGCAGTGATTCATATAAACTGAACTGTGGTAATCACTTTGCAATATAAACATATATCAAATCATTACGTTGTACACCTTGGACTAATATTTTTATGTCAATTTAGCTGAATAAAATTGGAAAAAATGTCAAAGGTCTAAACACTGAACATTGTCTTAAACTTCTTTCCTCAAACAAATATAACCATAAATTAAACTGCTTAATGAAAATTCAACTTAAAAAACAATGTTTTAAAGATGATGTATGAGCACACATTATCTCATTCAATCAATATGCTGAGCACCTGCCCTGACCGGTTTGGCTCAGTGGATAGAGCGTCAGCCTGCGGACTGAAGGGTCCCAGGTTCGATTCCGGTCAAGGGCATGTACCTTGATTGAGGGCACATCCCCAGTAGGGAGTGTGCAGGAGGCAGCTGATCGATGTTTCTAACTCTCTATCCCACTCCCTTCCTCTCTGTAAAAAATCAATAAAATATTTAAAAAAAAAATATGCTGAGTACCTACTATGTGTCAGGTACTCTCATGTTGTAGCTTCTTTCAAGTGTTACAAACGTCGAAGACTTTGAGAATCTTACCAACATGGCCTCCTCCGATGGTGTATGTCTTCCCAGATCCAGTTTGTCCATAGGCAAAAACAGTTACATTATAGCCTTCAATGAGTGATAACACTAGTGGCTTTATGCACGTATTATAAACTTCGTCTTGAGTGGAACTTTTGCCAAAAACAAAATCAAAAGTAAAGATTCTGTCTCTCCCAATGATAATTTGCTGGGTGTTTGGAATAACTCTCACACAAACTTGATGATTATGAAGAACTTCTTTGCATAGCAGAGGTCTAATTCTTACAGCAACTTTTACTGGTATTTCCTCCATGGCAGCTTAGATTTTCCTAACAGATTTTCTACTTAATATTCAGTGTCTAGTGTGAGAGCCATCCATTTTACATAAGATCTGGACTCCTGTGTATCAAAATAAAAACAAAATTTAATTACTGACTCTTCCCTAATATATAAATCATCATCTAAAGCAAAGTCAATTAGAACAGGTTTTGTTCCAACATAAGCTAGTTACAAAGAATAAATCTGTCTTGTAAAGAACATCTATAATTTATAGATGAAATGATATGATGTCTGGATTTGCTGTAAATAATACAGGGGGTAGAGGCCATGAGTTGGTAAATGCTGAAAACTAAATGATAAGCACATGGGATTCCATTGTGCCCTTCTTTCTGTAATTATAGTATATTTCCTAGCTCATTAATCTAAATATTGAATAATTGGGGAGTTAAAAAATTAAATCAAAGAAAATAGGTAATTGTACACATGTTAAAAGCAAATCCTTATACTAGGTTTTATAGCTATATATTTAAAAATAACATCTCCTCACTGCCACAAATATGATAAATAAATCCATGAAATAATTTTAAGGATTTCCAGAAGTCATTTTTTATTCAAAAATAATCAAAACTGAAAAACTGCTTTTCTCCTCCTAAATTGTTATACTAATTTCTGAAGATCTCTAGTGGAATTAATACATTAAAAATTAAATGGCCCTAACTGGTTTGGCTCAGTGGAGAGAGCGTTGGCCTGCGGACTCAAGGGTCCCAGGTTCGATTCCGGTCAAGGGCATGTACCTTGGTTGCGGGCACATCCCCAGTGAGGGGTGTGCAGGAGGCAGCTGATCAATGTTTCTCTCTAACTCTCTATCCCACTCCCTTCCTCTCTGTAAAAAATCAATAAAATATATTTTTAAAAAATTAAACTGGGTTAGGCTGGGCTGCTGAGGCTCAGTGGCTGAGCATTGGCCTATGAACCAAGAGGTCATGGTTTGATTTTTTAGAATAAAAAAACTCATCATATTGCTGGTGTTGCTTAGTGGTTGAGTGATGACCTAAGAACCAGGAGGTCATGGTTTGATTCCCGGTCAGGGCACATGCCTGGGTTTTGGTCTCAATCCCCAGTAAGTGGTGTGCAGGAGGCAGCTGATCGATGATTCTTTCTCATCACTAATGTTTCTATCTCTCTCCCTCTCCCTCCCTTTCTCTGAAATTAATAAAAATATATCTTTAAAAAAGTTAAATTGGTAGCTACACTTAGAATGAACCTGAAAAAATAAAGTAAGAAAACAATTCTAACCCTAGCCTAGCTGGCTCAGTGGTTGGAACATCTGCCCAAGAATTGAAGGATTCAGGGTTCGATTCTGGTCAAGGGCATGTATCTCAGTTGCAGGCTTGACCCCTAGCCCTGGTTGGGGAGCACGTTGGGAGCAACTAATCCATGTCTCTCTCACATCGATGTTTCTCTCTCCCCCTCCCTTCCATTCTGTCTAAAACTCAATGGGAAAAAAATATCCTTGGGCGAAGAGTAGCAACAACAAAAAGAAAACACTTCCATTTACAATAGCATTAAAGGATTAAATACTTCGGAATACATTTTTTAAAAAGGTGTGTAAAACTGACACTTTGGCCGAGACTGGTTTGGCTCAGTGGATAGAGCGTCGGCCTGCGGATTGAAAGGTCCCAGGTTTGATTCCGGTCGGGGGCATGTGCCTGGGTTGCGGGCACATCCCCAGTGGGGAGTGTGCAGGAGGCAGCTGGTCGATGTTTCTCTCGCATCGATGTTTCTAACTCTCTATCTCTCTCCTTTCCCCTCTGTAAAAACTCAATAAAATATATTTAAAAAAAAAACTGACACTTTGAAAACTACAAAATATTGTGGGAAGAAAGAAGATCTAAATAAATGGAAAAGCATCTCCTGTTTATGGATTGCAAGACATTGTTGAGATGACAATGCCATATTTCCCAAACCAATCTAAAGGTTCAACACAAGTCCCATCCGAATCCCAGCTGACTTCTTTATAGAAGTTGACAAGCTCATCCAAAAATTCATATGGAAATCCGAGGGACACAGAATACCAAAAACAATAGTGAAAACGAACAAAATTGGAGGACACACTTCCCCAATTTTAAAATCAAGCAATAGCATTCAAGAAGGTGTGGTATGGGCATAGCCAGACTTAGAGATCAATGGAAAAGAACTGAGGATCCAGACATAAACCATCACATTTATAGGCAATTAATTTTCAACAAGCAGGAGAAGACAATTCAAAGGGGGGAAAACAGTCTTTTCAACAAAAGGTCATGTACAATTGGATATCCACCCTCCAGTTGGACTCCTATCTCACATACACCAAAGTTAATGCAAAATGATTCATATACGTAAATGTAAGGTCAAAACTATAAAATTTGTAAAAGAAAATATGGGGGTAACTCTTGCTAACTTTAGATTTGGCAACGGTTGTTCAGATACAACACCGAAAGCAAGAGGAATAAGCAATAAAATGATGAAAAAATAGATAAAATCCACTTAATCAAATGCAAAAGTTTTAAGCGTCAAAAGATACCATCAGCCCTAGCTGATCTGGCTCAGCAGATAGAGTATTGGCCGGTGGGCTGAAAGGTCTCGGGTTAGATTCTGGTCAAAGGAACATATGCCAGTTGCAGGCCCAATCCCCAGTGGGGGGAATGCAGGAGGCAGCTAATCAATGATTCTCTCTCATCACTGATGTTTCTAACTCTCTCTCCCTCTCCCTACCTCTGAAATCACTAAAAAAATATTTTTTAAAAAACACGAAGAGAACCAAGATGGCGGCATAGGTTAAAGCCGGAGAATGCTGCCCCATACAACCACTTCAAAAATACAACTAAGCCCGAACCGGTTTGGCTCAGTAGATAGAGCGTCAGCCTGCGGACTGAAAGGTCCCGGGTTCGATTCCGGCCAAGGGCATGTGCCTG
>NW_006287671.1:260968-263661 GCF_000327345.1 Myotis davidii
TCCAGGAAAAATAGAATCAGGGACATAGAAAGGGAATGGACTGACTATTCTTGGGGGGAAAGGGGTGTGGAAGATGCAGGAAGAGATTGGACAAAAATCGTGCACCTATGGATGAGGACAGTGGGTGGGGAGTGAGGGCGGGGCTGGGGCGGGAACTGGGAGGAGGGGAGTTATGGGGGGAAAAAAGAGGAACAAATGTAATAATCTGAACAATAAAGATTTAAATTAAAAAAAAAACACCACAAAACTTGTAGGTCTTGGTAGGATAAAAAGTTTACAAATGTAACAAGCAATCTATAATAAAGTTTAGTGTAGATGATGAAAAATTATCAGTTTGGGAGAAGGGAAGTCTTAAACAATATCATTAAGTAATCTAGTAGACTAATGAAAAAAGTAACATTTGCTTGCTATGGAAATGTTAATTTAGACATATTTAATATTCACTAGCCTTTAAAAACTGTGCAGCAATACTGTGCATTTATAACTTTGTGAGTGGATAGTCTGAAAAGGATCACAATAACAAAAAACATTTACATCACTCTACTAAGAGCCCACTGAGAGTAAAATAGTATCAGCTCCCTTGGACCATAAAATCCCAAAATAGTTAGCAAACTATCTTTAAGGGCCAAAAGGATGCATCTAATCTTGTCAGTTTTATTCATTCTACTAAAATTCATCACTGAACTAAATACTCATATGTATAGTAAATCTTTTCAGGGATCCTAAAGGACTCTACAATCATCTGCTGCTGGGAACTTTTCCAAAGAAATTGCAGAGATGCTGTACTGAGTTGGTTCTTCCAAATGTCTTTAAACACCTACATTAGAAGTGTCATCATAGATTGGTTGTGTGTGTTTTTATACCATCACATTAAAACAAGTCAAGGTCTGTGTTAAGCCAAGACTAACTACTTCCAACGAAATTGCTAATAAAAAGTACTAAGTATAATTGGGATATTTTCATGTTCTTGCCCCCCCTCCAGTGAACATATATTTTTAATGAATATATTTCTTTCATAAGACAGCCATTAAAGCAAATTAAGTAAGTGGTGATATATTTTCAAACGATGCAAGACAAACACATTCACACAAAGAAAAACTGGTTTTAGGCTGATGCAAGAAGGTATGTGTTTCTCAATCTGATAAAGAGAGTGGGTTTAGACAAAGTGAAAATCAAGAAATTTCTTTCTCAAAATGAATGTGCATAAGGACTCAAAGGGCAGGCAGCAGAGAAAAGCAGTCTTGAATCCCTGTGGCATCAGCGGGAACATCGCTGTCCATGGTTACCAGCCCTAATCGGTGTGCTCAAATGCCACCATCTTTGCTGGCTAGTGTAGTCTCATTGTTTGTTTTTGGTAATAGCACACTTGTGTTTCCCATGGAATGCTGATTTAAATCAATGGAGAGGAAGTTCTACTTCTTTTTTAGAAAGTTCTTTATTCTTCCTTTCAAACAGGTTTGTTTTGTTACTTTTGTCATTAGTTCTACCCTCTTCTGCATTTCTCTTTTTAAGAAACTTGACCCACAGGAGATGCCAATGAGATTTCCAAGCCTTCCACTGCCTTCCAAAACCTGTATAATACTTAAACTTTGCACATTTACACAATTTCTCCTGACTTCTTAACTTTAGATAGCAACACTATTAATTTTCTCAAAGTGGTTAGAGATGTAAATACTCCTCCTCCATTCTTTCGTTTCTTTACAATGGCAATATATATTATCAACCATCCTGTCTTTTGGAATTTCACTTTTTCTCATTCCCACTGTGTAGTAGGAGAAAGGACTTAGAAATGTGCAAACCTGTAGAGAATTTTTATAAATGTGTATCTGAAGGAGACGGGCAGCATGATCTCAAATGCTCCCCCACTTGGTTTATTTTTAAATATATATATATAATAGGAATTTAGCTACAAAGGCTAGGACCCATAAACATATGGTTTGCAAAATTTTCATATATACGAATTTGTTTAAAAATCCACAGCACTTACACTTCTTCAGCTTCTGATCAATTACAGTAATCAGAAATATATCTATTATGTCATCGTTAAATGTAAAGGAAGGTGAAATCTGACTGGCTGGTAATCTATAGGCATACTCAATGGGAGTTTGAAATCTGAGTAAAGACAAGATAAATATTTGATCACCGATGCCATGTCATTAATCAGAAATAAGTGTTTCCAAATGCGGCTGGCATCCTGTGCCCTTGGTTTTTCAGAAGGAGTGGTTATCTGAAAGCTGTGGCTTGTTAATATTTCCATAAGAAACTTCCCAGCAAATGGAAAGTGACTCGCGTAAGGACCTCAGAAAAGGCTTCAACTCCATAAAGTACTAGCTGGAGAAGACAGGAAGTAAAGAGGGAAACATCGACGGTTTAAAAACTTGAAGAGGACGGTGTTTTTTGAAAGGCGTTTTCAAGGAAGAATCTGGCATCCTTTCTCGGTCATCAGCTACCTCTGCCGAGGGGGGGGGTCGGACTTCAGCGCTCAGAACGCGCCAAGTTTCGACATCCGCGAGGGAAAAAGGCGCCTGAGACGAAGCGAACCCCCCAAGGGGTAGCCCTTCCCACTCCTTCCAGATCCCGCAGCTGGAAGGTCAAAAACGAGAACCACCGAGGGTCCGACTCCAGAGCCGCTCGGTCCCGCGCTCCCACGCATCCTACTCCCCCGACCTTCTCAGGGGAGCCCAACCTCCTCC
>NW_006287671.1:263907-265992 GCF_000327345.1 Myotis davidii
CTTATAACAGTGAAAATAATCATCCATAACATGATAAAGGTATAGCTTACGTCATTAAAATACACATCAATCTCTAACTGAGCTTTTCCAGAAGCTAAAATAATTTCAAAGATTTAGGGGGGAAAACATAAAATCAAGAACTAAGAGCTGGGAGGCTAGGGACTGTCTTGGGCGGAGGGAAAAAATGGACACATATGTAATACCCTTTGTAATAAATAATAATAAAAAAAAAAGTTGTATGACATGACAAGTTGATAGGACAAAAGCCTCAATGAACAGTAACAATTTAGATTTGCGAATTCCTAGGAAGGCTAACCAAAACATTTGTGGCGGAGGATTGTTTGCAGGAACTTAAAGATATGCTAGTCCCGGAGTCTAGTCCCATGATGAATAAAACCAAAGCTTGACCCTGTGGACATAAAAGGCCTCAAGATTAGAAGAAAGCCAAAGTCTGGCTTGCATCACTGTTTTACTCCACTGATAAATCAAACAATGAAAATGAAAATGATAAACCATTTTTACCTATTAAGTTGGCAACAACTTATTGTAATGTAATATCGGCAAGTGAGACAGACACTTTTATACATAATCCAACCTGTCATCTCTCCCAAAAAAATAGAGATATTGATAATCATGTACAAATATGTCCATTATGGTATTATTTATAATAGCAAAAACTTGGAAGTTACATATACGTTCAATGAAAGGGATTGATAAATTAACGATAGTACATTTATAAGAGAGAATATTATGTCCTCATTGAAATTCATGTTTACAGAAATTTGGTACAAGAAAATACTTACAAATTAAGGATGCAAATGCAAATAGTGTATAGTTTTCTCACCTGAAGAATTGGGATAAAAATCATCTCTACTTCATAGGGTTGTTTTGAAGTTTAAAAGGAGAAAATAATTGTAAAGCACACAGTTATTAGGTGGCTAGAATTATGAGAATTTCCTCAAATACACATATAAAAAACATAAGACAGAGGGCCCTGGCCAGATAACTCAGTTGGTTAGAGTGTCGTCCCAATACCCCAAGTTTGAAGGTTTAATCTCCAGTCAGAGCACCTACAAGAATCAACTAATGCATAAATAAGTGAAACAACAAATCAATATTTCTCCCTCCCCCTCTCTAAAAACCAATCAATAAAAAAACAACCACAAGATAGTAAAACTATTCAACAAAATTATAACACTCATCAACACTAAATTAAAGTTCATTTTTAAAATTTTTTATTTGGGTGACATCCTATATAACAAAAGCCCAGTGACCGTTATGGTGGGACGACCAGAACAACCAGTCCCTATGGCACACACTGACCACCAGGGTACAGACACTTAATGCAGGAGCTGCCCCCAGGTGGTCAGTGCACTCCCACAGTGGGAGCACCGCTCTGCCAAAAGCCAGGCTGGCAAGTACAGTAGCGGTGGCAGGAGTCTCTCCCACCTCTGGGGCAGCACTAAGGAGCTGCGAGCCAAGTGGTAAGGAGCGAGGAGCAGGAAGGGGGTAAGGAGCAGGCAGGTGGTAAGGAGCGAGCAGGCAGGCAGTTAGGAGTGAGGGGTCCTGGACTGTGAGAGGGATGTCTGACTGCTGGTTTAGGCCTGATCTAAATGGCAGTTGGACATCCCCTGAGGGGTCCTGGATTGCGAGAGGGCACAAGCTGGGTTGAGTGACCCCCCGCCCTGTATGAATTTTGTGAGTCGGGACTCTAGTTGGTTAATAAAATTATAAAGGTTACAATTAAAGGTCATTTCACAAATTGAATCAACTAAGGTATTGGTTCCAAGGAACAGAACCAATTCTGAATTATTTAAGAAAAAAAGACTTGTTTGAAAAGTTTATAATTAGCCCTAGCCAGTTTGACTCAGTGGATAGAGTGTCAGGCTGCGGACTGAAGGGCCCCGGGTTCGATTCCGGTCAAGGGCATGTACCATGGTTGCAGGCTCTTTCCTGGCCCGGGCCATGGTTGGGGCTCATGCAGGAGGCAACCAGTTGATGTGTTTCTCTCACATCAGTGTTTCTCTTTGTCTTTTCCTCTCTCTTCCACTCTCCCTAAAAATCAATGGAAAAATATCCTTGGGG
>NW_006287671.1:266152-267310 GCF_000327345.1 Myotis davidii
TCAAAATACATGTACTAATATATATATATTAGTTCATGTAACTTGAAATGAAATGTGGAAAGTTATGTTTTAGAATCTATGAAATAGAACATATTCCTATATATTCATTAGTTTATTTAAAGGAGACCCTTATTCTGTTGTGTCAATTAATATATTCCTGTACCAATAACATGCTGCGTTAATTACTATAACTTTCTTGTATATTTTGCTATCTAATAGGGCCAAGTCCTTCCATGTTGTTCTAAGTTTTCTTAGCTATTCTTGACATTTGTTTTCCTAAAGAACTTTTGAATCAGTTTGACAATTTTCAGAAGAAAATTCCATTGAGAGTTTTAAAATTGGGATTGCATTGGAGAAACTAAGATGGCAACATAGGGGAACACCGAGATTGCTGCCTCCTACAACAACTTCAGAAACGCAATAAAAGGACAGGACGGTCATCATCCAGAACTACAGGAAGGCTGGCGGAGTGGAAATGCTACAACTAGAAGGAAAGAGAAAAGCACATTGAGGGTCAGGAGCTGCAGAAGTAAAATGCAAAGGTACAGAGGCTCGAGCGCACGCAGAAGGGGGCTGGTACCTGAGGCTGGGGAGAAAGTCACAAGCTCCCGACTGCTCTGAACTCCGGTTCCGGGAAGTCTCTGGGGACCCAGGACTCATATGGGGAGAAACTGGACTGTCTGGAAGCGGGCAGAACTCGGAACTGGAGGGCGGCTTTCCCTCAGAGGTGCTGGCAGCAATTAAATTATCAGGACACTGAGACGCGCCAGCCCCTCAGGGCAGGGCTGAGAATCCGCCATAGCTGCTTGCTCCGCCCTTTGATTCCCTGAGACCCTGCCCCACCCAGGCTACGGCAGAGGCTTTTGCATATGAATGCTCTGGCCTTCTGCAACCTGAAAATTACCTAACAAACCGAAGCTGGGCCACAGACCCAGAACTTCCAAGAGAAGGCCCGACGCCCCACAGCAGCTTGCATTGCTTCACAGCTGGGCCTCATCAGGGCACCTCCAAACCCCAAACAAAGAAGAGGAATCTGCAGATCTCTCCGTAGCTCCTACTGGGTAGCCTCAGGCAGAGGCTAAATTAGCACCTCCTTAGAGATCCAAGAGCCAGTGTACCCAGTGGTCAGAGTGGGACCATCCAGATTACAACTCCTCA
>NW_006287671.1:267696-281504 GCF_000327345.1 Myotis davidii
CATCAGAATTGGGGTACCAGAAGAAGAGAGAGGGCAAGATATTGAAAACCTATTTGAAGAAATAATGACAGAAAACTTCCCCTACCTGGTGAAATAAATAGACTTACAAGTTCAGGAAGCGCAGAGAACCCCAAACAAAAGGAACCCAAAGAGGACCACACCAAGACACATTGTAATTAAAATGCCAAGAGCATTTCCTTTTTCAATAAGCTAATTTCATTCCAATTTTTTTTCCCCCACTAAAAACTAAAATATCCTCCCGCAGGCACCCTGTTCCTACAACCAGAGTCTATAAAGAGAACTAACTATGTGCAAAAACAAAAACAAAAATATGTTAACCCAAAGAAATAAAAACAGAAAAGAAGGAATGTAGTGCATGAGAAGAGAAACTTAGATGAACGCCACAATAATATATTTCTTCAAATTTCCAATTGCTTTATTCAGTAAATTTTATATCTGAAAGGAATCTTGCAAGTGATTTAGTTGCACCATACATTTATTATTTTTGTTTTTGTGTGTGTGTTTTTAAAATGTATTTTTTCATTGATTGCAGAGGGAGAGATAGAAATACCAATGTTGAGAGAGAATCATTAATTAGCTATCTCCTGCATGCCCCCTACTGGGGGGGTAGGGGGCAAATCGAGCCTGCAACCCAGGCATGTGCCCTTGACCGGAATGGGACCTGGGACCCTTTAGTCCGCAGGCCAGCGCTCTATCCACTAAGCCAAACTGGCTAGGGCCATTTATTAGTTTTTTATTTTACAGTCAATATCCCTGAGTTATTTTGTCATATTATTTATCTATACCTCTATTAGGGTTCTCCAGAGAAACAGAATCAATAGAATATGGAGAGAGATAATGATAGACATAGGTTTATCTATCTATCTATCTATCTATCCATTTAAAGAGAGTCAGAGAAACTTATTTTAAGGAATTAACTCACATGATTATGGGAGCTGGCAAGTCCAAAATCTGAAGGGCAGGCCAGCAAACTGGAAATTCAGATAAGAGTAGATGTTACAGACTTCAGTCTAAACTGCAGGTCAGGCCAGCAAGTGGGAAACTCAAGCATGATTTCCATATTTGTAGTTATTATGACAAGTTTCCAGCAGATGGCAGGAAAGTGCTTGGGGAAAGAACACCTTTTTGAGTCACACAGTCACAGGGAGCTGGGAGGGTAGATAATAACAAAAACCAAGATTAGAAAGAAGGTGGGGGTAAAAGTGGGGAGTAAGAGAGTGGCAGATAACGAGAGTTCTGAAATATAAAGTAAATAATCAAATTCATTGTAAACCTTTTAAAATTATATCTGGTCAATTCTATTTGAATGAAAGAATACATTTCAGGTTTAAGAAAAGTTTTTAAAATCTTTATTCAATTTCAATGTAGTTACATACTCTGAAAGAAAAATAAAACTGGACAGACTGATATCTTGAATTGAAATCATTATGTAAAAATCCCACTGTCATTACCAATAAAAAGTTTAAAACAAGCTGTCAAGATTTTATAAGAGTATCAGCAATTATATAGCAAAGACCTTACCCACCCCTGTCTCATATCTCATGATTAAGGTATACAGAAAATTATACATTGTGAAAAGATACCAACTAAAAAGGTGAAATACTGTCACTGAAGATTAATTATAAGACATGATTAATTTTAAGAAATCCGAGATTTAAAGCATTAAAGTTCCTTCACTATTTCTGTCATGTGTCCACAAAAAGGAAAAATAGTGTCAAACTAAATAAGCAGGAAAAGGATAAGTTTGGGAATACAGAGTGATACATCAGGAGAAAATTTTTAAGTGAGACTGGGTAATCAGTGTTCTTGTTGCTGTAACCCTACCACTTTCTCTTAATATCGAAGTGAAATTGTATAAACAATTATGTGATATAAAAATGCAAGCAGTTTTCTTTGGGTCAATTTACGCTTTGGGTCAGTAATATATGCAACGTGTTCGATGAAATGGAATTCCTTTCATATCATCCCTGTGATCACGGGCATAGTCCCATAAGTAATAATCCAGAAGAATGGAATTGATCTCTTCACTCGTTTTTTCACCCTTCTTTTCAATAAGCTCCAGAAGACAATCCCGGATCAGCTCAACACACCAAAGTGAGCACCCTCTGATTTCTACTTCTTGCCTACTCCCATACGAGAGCATTTCTCCTGCAAGGGGAAAAACAGAGCAAGAAGCACCGACAGTCAATGATATGAAATCTACTCAGAACAGTACTATAGAACAAAACACAGTTTTAAAACTGTAAACCTCTGACTTTATTTATTTTTGGTAACTTAAACTATTTCTAAACTCAGGCATTAATTCAAAATTGCAAGTTAAGTTCCACAAGGATATGGATGATGTCTAGCTTGTTTGTTTCAATATTCCTAGGACCTAGCATGGCAACTTGCACATACTAGCCCCCAATAAATATTTACTAAAAGAAATATTATAAGAGTCAGAGGTTTGATTTTCATATGAAATCTCCTGTCAAGTGTTGATAACTAATAAAAATTGCTTAAAACACTCTTCAGGCTGAACACATCTATAGACCTCTTACACAGATCTTTACAGTACCTGATAAGCACAATGATCCAATGAGACTTAGGAAAAATGCCCCAGCCCCACTAGGTTCCACTCTGTCACCTGGGATCTTAAGTAATGTTACTTATGTCCCATCTACCCATCTCTCCCAAGGGCTTAGGCACTGGTCACTGGGGAAGAACCAGTGGAAGAACAGACACTAGCGGTACCCCTCCATTTCCTTATTTTGCTCCAGGTGCCAGCATACAAATCCATCCCTTCCTCTTCAGTCTCTTGTTTATCAATTCTCCCAAACTTGACTATCAACTTGCCAGATTTCTCAAATCAACCACAACAGTGATCTTGGAGGCAGATACCACCACCCAAGTAGAGTCATTCGATGAGTCCACTACCACAGCTGACAGCTTGACTGCCACCTTGACCCACAGGCATCCAGTTAAGCAGCACCCAGACTCCTGACCTACAGAAACCATGAGATGATAAGTGCCTTGTTTTAAGTCACTAAATTTTAGCGTATTTTGTTATCCCCCAATAAGTAACTGTAGGTTATACTGTGTTCTCCAAAAAGATACCAGTCAAGTCAAACTCTTGGTACCTGTGAATGTGGTCTTATCTATAATAAATAGGCTCTTTGCAGATGTAATCATATTAAGATGAGGTTACACAGGATTAGGGTGGGTCTCATAGGCCATGACTGGTGTCCTTGGAAGAAAAGGAGCAGATACAAAGAGAGAGGAGACACCCAGGGAAGGCCATACTTGAAGTGATGTAGCTACAAGCCAAAAAGTGCAAAGACTTATTGGGAGCCACCAAAAACTAGAAAGAGGTAAGGAAGGATTCTTCCTGAGTGCCTTTAGAGGGATTCAGACTTAACTGCCACAGCTGTGAGAGAATAAATTTCTGTGGTTTTAAGCCATCCAGTTTGTTGTAATTTTGCATGTCAGCCTTATGAGACTAAGGGGGAAAGGACATGGATTTTTGAAAGAGAAAGAAGTGAAACCATTTGAGAGAAATGACAAACATATAGAGTCAGGGAAGGCAACGTGGCCAACATATTAGGCCTAAAACTCAATCCTAGAATCACAGTGAAGAATCTAAATCTAGCCAAATTGCATTGTCAGTCTTTATAATTAGCTAAATATATATATATGCCTTTGGTGAAGAGATGGGTTAAAGATAAAATAAACAAAAATCTGGGTAGGCTTTCCAAGGACTGTCCTGGAGATATCCTCAAAAGAGGAGAGTAAAAGAAATATAAGTGCAGCACATCCTCAAGTTTGGAGGCAGAATCATTAGAGGTCAGTTAAGGAAATTTCTACCTCATCTAGTCAAGCCACCTGGCTTTAGATTTCACTTAAGATATTTTTTTTTCAGTACATATACCTTTACATGTATAGTTTCTGTTTCTTCTCTAGTTTGCTAATAAAGTACTTTTCAGGAAAAAAAATCCAACTTTGTTTAAACAGGGGTAAAGGTATTTGTTCACCCTATACCAAACTGGTAAGGACAGCAGTCTTCTTTTAGGAGCTGGACAAAATGAAGGCAGTAACAGCTGCAGATGCACATCTGGAAAAAGCATCTGGAGACGATGAGGATGGCAGGAGAAGTTCAGACAACCCTGTCCAACTATATTGGATGGATCCCTTCTAACCAGGGTTTTTTTCACAGTAGCAGAGACAATTGGATGCTATAAAAATTCAAGAGAAGGAGATGGACAAATCATGAAGAGTCAGGAAAAGCTATGTGGAAGAGGTAGCACTGGAGCTAAGCCTTTGTGGATGTGTAGGATTTTTACTGAAAAAAGAAAATTTGAATTTGGGTGAGGAAAACCAGGCAAGAAAATGTTTAGAGATAGGAATGAGCAGCATATACATTGGCCAAAAAAAATATCAGCTGACTATGTCTGTATGCAAAGGAAGCCCTGACTGCTAACAGTTGTCCCTTTTAAAGGTATCTAATAATGACCCGGGACATGAGCATTATGACATAAAATGGCTTGTTATTTTTCAAATGAGAAAACAGAGAGACAAAGTGGATTGCCCAAGGCAGCATTAAAGCCTGGAAGAAGCAACCACAGGAATAATGGTGTCTTTATATTCTGTATTATTCTTGAGTGATTAAAATCTATTTCACAAGAGAAAATTATGCAACATAAAAATGACTTTCTTTTAAAAATAAAGAAAAAAGTAGCTGAAAATACAGCACCCAAAAGAGAAATTAACATTAAAATTTTACAATATAATTATTTTCCTTACACAAAGAAATGTTTAAGAAACAAAAAGCTAATTTTCTCACAAACACATTTATTTGTACTCTTATATTATAATAAGGCTTCCACTTTTGAGAATCAATAATCAAATCCAATAATGGTAAATAAACAAACCTAGAAAAGTGAATGACTGGAGCATTTGAAATCTTGCTTCCTGGCATGTCACTAGTTTGGCTCAAGTAAACAAATAAACTCATATAAATAAAAATTTAAAAAGAAAGAAAACTGAGTGACTTGTGCAAGATAACCCAGTGGCAGACCTTGAAGCCTCCAAACTAAAAATCCAGTTCATATTACCTCTCATCCCCTATTTTATTTCACATTGTAGTGTGTTCTTTGGCTTAATACTCTTCAAATACTACACTTGATGAACTGTCTTAGTGTTACACACCTTCATGTAAGAGAAATTTAGATTTCACTCTATTATGATGCTCTAAAATTATAATATCTTGAATAGCGCAATTTCCCACAATATCCATATTCCATAGTATAACAACAAAAAGCAATTTTCTCCATATTTTAATTGCCCTTGCATTTTTTCTTCACGTATGTTTTTAACAATAAGTATTTCTTTTTTCTAAGGAAAGGAGACCTTTTGTGAAAGAAACTAGAGACTCAACAATAATTCACAGTATAACAAAGAATGTCTTAATTAAGCTGACAAACCTTTGAGAAGCTTCTCCAGTAGTCCTTCAGAGTATTTCAGGGCTCCCAGGTGAACAAGTACCTGAGGTAATCTATAGTCAGCAAACATGGTAATGCTGGAGATGTCCTTAAAGCAGCCGTCTCCTTCTCCCTCTAACACACTCCACGTATCTGCCACAAGGATTTGGGCCCGTTTGTAAAAAGAAATTCTTTTCCCCTGATGAGTGAAGAGAATATAAATGTTACCTGGGTATCTCAAAGCTTTATGAAATGCTATAAAAAAAAGACATGTTGAAAATATTTTTCAAGGGAAGAATAACCTTACTCTGTTGGTAATAGATCTTTTATAAAAAAAAAAAGGGTGGGGGGTAATAAATATTAAATTACCTCTATCACTCCAAATTAACTTCCTATATTTTTCAAGGCACATAAAATATAACTTATATAATCATGATACTATTTAGTGTTCTTTTTCAATGGCATTACTTCATGTACATATTTCTGTGTCACTATAATCGACTTACTTATTATTTTTAATAGCTAGATAGTATTTCTTTAGAGAGTTTATATATGTTTTTCTAATTGTAAAATAATTCACATTAATTGTATAAATATAGAAAGGTATAAAGAAGAAAATAATCATCCCTAAACTCACCCCGGAAGAGAATCACAACATTCATTTTTGCCTGTTTCCTTTCAGATACTATGATTAACTTATTCACAGACAAAGACATAATTGACCAACAGCTAGAATTTGTCTGCCACTTTTGGAAATGGTCAAAGTTAATATGTAACAAAAGTAAACTACCAATTATATTTATACATGGAAGAAAAAAATTAACTCAGCATTATAAGATAGTGGGTTATAATTTAACTCAAAAAAATTCTCTACAAATATAGGATGAGGCAAAAGTAGGTTTATACTTGTTTGTTTGGAAAATAATACATTAATTAATAAGCAATAATACAAGAATAAACTCTGTGTTTCGTGTACTCACAACTATAAACCTACTTTTGCCCCCCTTTATATTCAAGTGGACCCAGGAACTGGATCCATTTCTTGAAAAACAAGGCTGAAATGATGTACTTTGAAGACAAATCTCAAAGTAACCTCTGCATTAGCAAAATGGTTAGTTAAAACAGAATGAAGTTCTGTAAGCTAACCTATGGACTCTTTTCTAAGAACTGTCTCTGCCCATCCACACACCCTGAAAGCCACATCCAAACGGTCACAATCCCTGCCAGTTCGATCAGTCCTTGCACATAAGTTTTAGAACTGAAACTGAGAAAGTCTCTCTCTCTCTCTCTCTCTCTCTCTCTCTCTCTCTCTCTCTCCCTCCCTCCCTCCCTCTCTTCTCTCCCTCCTCCCCCTCCCGTGCTGAAGCAATAAGATGCAAAGTTCATGGACCTCCATGGAAAAAGCTGGTCAACAGGAAGAGAAAAATGGAGTCAACAGAAGCTAAAAGGAGAAACGGAATCCTGATGGCACAAGCCCTTGATTGATCCTGGATGTGCCTTTCCGAAATACCTTCCAAAAATTCTTCTTTTTGATAGATTTTTCAAGTTTGTTTCTGTCATTTGCAAATAAAAGAATTTTTACATACACAATCAGGCCTCCTCTCACTTCATAGCTAACTATTATCTAAATAACCTAAGATAAACTAGTTAAACTTTCTTTTTCAACTGGTTCCTGCTGCAAAGGGGACAATATGCCCCTTGTCCTTGGGCTCTAAAGAGCAATTTAATAAGCAATATTATTGGTAATTTTAGTTGCTGAAATGTGACTACAAAAGGGTAGCTTGAACATTTGACTTAAGTATTCATTAACTTAGGCAATAAATCAACAGATTTATATTATGTAAATCTGCTGAAGTTGCTTTCAATTCTTGTCACAGTTAAAATATACAGTGATAAGATTCTAAATTTTTACAACCTGGAACGGTATACAAAATGCTCACCATTTTAAAAGTAAATCTCTTTAAATTATTTGTACCATAAAGCAATAATACTGTCAAAGTATTCTGTCCATGTAAAGGAAAACACATTATAATATACATATATATCAGAACTCTGCAAAAAATACTTTTAAATAGAGAATTATTTAAAAAATATTAAATAAAACAATTATTTAAATGTATTTAAATAAGTAGAGAATTTAATAAAATAACTATTTAAATATACTTAAATAGAGAAAGTTTAGTATACATTCTGATTTTCATCTAATGAAAGTAGATTTTTTGAAGTATTAAAAGGACCTCTTTATCCCTAGATGACAATATTATGTTCAAGGTTCAGTGTTGTATTTAGGTTTGAAACATTTTAAAAGGACAACCAAAAAATAAAAAGGACAACAAAAAAAGGACAAAAGGATTATGGGAATATACTGATTAGAAATCACTAGAGAAGTAATGTCTTTGAAACACTACTTAATTTGTTATATTCCTTGTCCACAAGAACAAACTTCAAAATTTAAGTTTTTATTCTCAAAAAGGAGTTCCAGAAACTAACAGACTTGACAATGAAAAGATAATCAAGAATTCTAAAATCCCCAACGAAAGCAACTCACCTCAAACTCAGTCACATCTCTGTAAGAGGGAAAGTTTTCAACTACCAGATGCATTAACTTCTGTGCACTTTTTTCACTTTTTCGGACACAGTTAAGGAAGGAGCCTTCAAATTTCTCAAGCAAGATTTTCCCGGTTTCATTGAGAATCCGATGCCTCTCTTCGATCAAAGGCATGGGCACATCCGTGTCAGAACGGAGTATATGCCGAACCTGATCCAGGGACACTGTGGCATAGTACGAAGCACTAGTTATTGGTATCCCTTGGGGAGAAAAGGAAACGCATAGGAACCATGTCATATTTTTATATTTATCAGACTCCTTTCTTTTACAACATAGTTAATATGAAACTAAATGAGTGTTGCAGGAATGAACTAAAAGTGGATGAGGGGTAGAAAACCAGACCAGGTGCCTCATTTTCTATGGATTCATCTGTACTGTTTCATCCACTTCTAACAACTGTAAAATTACATCAGGTGTATTTTGGCTGCGTAAAACGTGTTCTCTGTCTGTCCCCTTTGTTCTTAAGATTGCATCAGACTGGCTTTTGTGCTTAGCTGCGACACTGATGCCAGGATCAGCTCCCACTGAGTAAGGATGTAGCATACTTTTACTGTGAGCTGCGGGGCTGGCGATGGGGAACTGCAGGTTCGCCTTATTAGCACATGACTCCATCTCCCACCCCGCTCCTCGGGACCCTCCCGGGAAGCTGACGCCTCAAAGGCTGCGGGTCTGACGGCCCGAAGGGGCACCCACCTTCGTCCAGGGCTCTGTTGATGGCGGCGCACAGGGACCAGTACCCACTGTACGTCCTGCCCCGGTAGCCCACCAGACACTTGTGCTCCTCATGCTCCGACCAGAAGGAGAAGTTGAGTGTGTCTGCCACGAACACCCAGTTGACCGCGGCCTCGTCGGCCGCCTTGGGGTTCAGCTCATGAAGGGCCTTCCAGCCGCCCAGGCGCAGCTCGGGGCCCGCGGCCTTGGCGAGCAGCAGCTCCGCCACCCTCTGCACGCCTCCGCCGTCGATGGACACGTCTCGGCTGTTCTCAGCAATGAACTTGGCGGACTCCCGGGGAGGTAGGGGCCCATCCATCCCGCCTCTCCTTTTGGGACTCGGGAACCACAGCCAAACTCTCTTTCCTCTGCGAGTCTCCCTCCACACAGCCCTGCCTGGGGTCCCGCCCCCTGCACACTCACACTCACACACGCACACACTCAGAGGGACCCCTGCCCTGCCTGGGGTCCCGCCCCCTGCACACTCACACTCACACACACTCAGCAGGACCCCTGCACACTCACCCACACTCACACTCACGCACACACACAGCGGCACCGAGGACCGAGATCTCCGCAGGAACCGCTTCTCCTCTCTACGCTCTCCCTCCGCGGGGCACCTACGGAGATGCAGGGCCAAGCTCCCTGCCAGGCAGCCGCACTTCCGGGAAAGCGGCCCCGCCTACTCTCTCCGGAGCGCGCGCCCGGAGTCCGTTTCCGACTCCGCTGGTCCGGAAACACGCCCGGACGGCCCAGCGCGCGCCGGCCCGAGTCGCCCACCCTGCGCCGTGCGGCTGCGCCATTTTGTCGGAGGTCCCTGCTCCCGGCCTCCCGGCGGGCAGGCGGGTCTGAGGTTCGCTTCAGGGCCACAGCCGCGACTCCAGTGGATGGACTGCATTTCCTCCCCTTGGCTTCCGCCTCTCCTTTCCCCCAGGGCGAGGTCTGGGCTGGACACCCCGCATCCGGAGCCTGGGGCCGCGCCGAGTACTCGGCCTTCGGTCTCGGTGCGCAGGGCCGAGCCACGCCCAGGCTGCGACCCGGGTCGAGGGTTCCCCATCCCTATCCATGCCTCTTCTTTCTTTTCCTAAATTCCTGGCCCATTTGGAAGCCGAAAAATCGGTTGGAACGTTTGGAGAAGTGAATGAAGAAGCAAGTGTATTAAATCATGAAATTACCTGGAATTGTGCTTAAATACTGAATCTCATTTAGTGTGTTGGTCGTGGCAAAATGATCCATAATCCGCGTTTTGCAAGAAGCTGCGAGTTGAATCCTTGGTCACTGATGCCCCAAGCCAAGGGTACTTTCTGCAAACCAAGCTTATCAATCCATGTGAACTGGTACTGTCAAGTAATGACTTTATCAATGGGCCTACAGAGACAGAGGAAATCAGTATTACCTTACGGCCCCAAACTTTTGAAACAATACCTTTTAGGATGAGGAGAGAGGTATAAAAGTCAATTTCGTGATGATCCACATTTGTCTGGTGATGAAAAGTTAGTATAGAGGCATATTCTTTTCTCCTTCTGAGATAAGCCACCATGGATAATATAAAATGTTTACACCTTTGAAAATCAACTATTTTTTTAAAATATATTTTATTGAATTTTTACAGAGAGGAAAGGAGAGAGAGAGAGAGTTAGAAACATCGATGAGAGAGAAACATCGACCAGCTGCCTCCTGCACACTCCCCACTGGGGATGTGCCCGCAACCAAGGTACATGCCCTTGACCGGAATCGAACCTGGGACCTTTCAGTCCGCAGGCCGACGCTTTATCCACTGAGCCAAACCGGTTTTGGCTGAAAATCAACTATTTTAAAAAATCAGTAGTCGTCTCTAGTTATTGACAGTAAAGAACCCTGGAATTTTGGGATGATTTGGAACTTGTAAGTTAGACAAATGCCTCTAGCAAAGCAGAATCTCATCTCCCCGGTTTCTTCATTTTGGCAAGAAAAAGGAACTTTAGGGACTTCACTGATTTACTTTTCCAGAAAAAGTCACTAGTACATCAGTATAGTTGTTGAATAAATGTACACCTGTGGGCTTGGAATTATTCCTGTGTACCCAAGCAGTTCTAAGTTTTGGGAGTCAAAGAAGTTGATTAGCAAGAAAAAATAGCAATGTGCAAAAAAATCTAGGAAGCTAAATAATTTAAGCCATTTTCTCTCACAGACTTATTGATTTTAAAAAATCAACAATTTGAATTCCTAATATGTTCAGGATTGAGTTAAAACTCTAGTATAAATAAGAGTAAAGCATACTTCACTCAAGAAACTTATTGTTGAGATAAAGCATAAACTGTGTGGGTGTTCTGTTTTGGCTTTTAAGCTTGTCTACAAGATGTTGGGAATACAAAAAATGAGCTGTTTACATACTCAACATCCTTTCCCTTCTCCCTTCCTAACAGAACCCTGCTGTTATTCGGGAATCCTTCCCTCCTACCCACAGTTGGTGTAGCTCAGCCTCCTGGGCTCCAGGGGTGGTCTGGACTGTTCTAAGGATAGTAGCACCTCTTGCCAGGGACTGGATTAGGATCATGCATGTACCCCACTGCACCTCAGTGAGTTTTAAGGATAGGTTTTCAGGAAAACCTTTCCAGGGGAACTTCCAGAAGTGATCCACACTCCCACTAGGCATGTTGAGCTGTGACATATGTCATGAAATTCCTACAGTGCTTATGATGGCAACCTGAATATATGAAGTCAATACACAGGGGAGGTAAAAAATATAGCAGAGAGCCCTAGCTGGTTTGGCTCAATGGATAGAGTGTTGGCCTGTGGACTCAAGGGTCCCGGGTTTGATTCCGGTCAAGGGCACATGCCCCCGTTACAGGCTCAATCCCAGTGGGGGTGTGTGCAGGAGGCAGCCAATCGAAGATTCTCTCTTTTCATTGATGTTTCTCTCTTTTCCTCTCCCTCTCTTAAATCAATAAAGATATATTTAAAAAAACACACAAAAAGAATAGCAGAGAAATGGAACTGGGATAATGGGATCATGTCAACTCTTAGTTCTGTCCTACTTTTGGATCTCCAGTTATGTGAGTTCATAAACTTCCATATAGCTTAAAGCAGTTTTGAGTTGAATTTTCTACCTTACATAGGTAGCAAATATAGACATGATATTTGACATGATGTAGTGAGAAAGGCAGACAATCAAATATCTGGGTAGGATTGTACTTCACACAACAGAAAACCAGACTATCATGACTAAACAAAAGGGATTGTTTTTCTCATTTAGTAAATCTAGAGGTAGGCACTCCATGGCTAGTGCAGTTATTTGAGAACTAGGTTCCTTGCTTTCAATAAGAAATATAAATGGGTATGGCCACTTTAGAAAAAAGAGATTTTATTTGTTTGTTTTTTTATATATCTTTATTGATTTTAGAGTGGAAGGGAGAGGACGAGGGAAATAGAAACATCAATGATGAGAGAATCATTGACTGGCTGCCTCCTGCACGAACCCTACTGGGGATCCAGCCCCCTTCACTGGAATCGAACCTGGGACCCTTTAGTGCACAGGCACATGCTCTGTTCACTGAGCCAAACTGGCTAGGGCACCGCTTTTATCTCTTTATGAGAATAACAGTATAAAGAAAGCTCTCCGGTTGGCCCTTTAGTTTAGAACTCCTAAACACTCACCACCTGGTCAAGGTTAACCTGAATTAACCCCTGTGGAACCCCCACTACTGTCATTTTGGAAAGGATCAGCTATCTGGAGTTGCTGCTCTCACTAATCATCCCCCACTTGCACTGCACCAGGCTGAACCCTAGGGTTTATGAGGGATCAAGCTGACACCTTTTACTCTATTGTTCCTGCCAATCTCTCTCCTTACTATCAAAATGACTTCTTCCTCTTTTGGTCTGATAAGCAGCAGTCATATGCTTTCCCTCCCTACCCTAGAGACTTTTTTGTTCTAGATGAACTGGCCCTTCCCTTCCATGAAGCTTATCCCTTAATGGTAGACTTCAGGAAGAAAAGGGGAAAGAGGGATAGGATGACCAAAAGGGGATAATATTTTATAGGATTTTGAAAGGTGTGATGGTTTGGTGACAATGCCTTTTATTTCTCTCAAAAGAAATACAGATCTGGGAGTTACAGGTCTGAGTGTGGGAAATCAGGGAGAAATGGGGTGGGACTGTTGAGAGGATAGGAAATCCTTATGAGTTCTGGACAAAGAATGAGGTGGAGACTAGAAAGATTTCAGGTCATAGGATAAGAGAGCTGGTATTTCAATTTACCCCAACTCGGTTGCTAGTGCCAGTTGGCAAACAGGGGAACCCAACCCCACATAACATTTGCATTTTGTACATTCAACCACCCAGTTAGGCAAATTAGCTTCCCGTTTTAAATATGGACAAATGTGTAGTATAACTACCTTGACTTTAATTTTCCAGGTAGTCCCTTCTCTCCTTTTCCTCAGGTCAGAAAAGAAAGTGCTAAAGCCTGCCTTGGGCAAATGATGTCCATCTGTGCATACAAGCTCTGATGTGTTTTTCATCTGCTAAGAACAGAGGGCAGAATGTTGTATCAACACACTGGGACTTTACCAGTTTTAACACTTTACAAAGTTGTTTGAAGCAAAATAACATGATTGTGAATGTACACCTGTACACACATCTTACAGTCCTAAGAAGTTTCTTTTTCCTCATTATCAATTTGTTATAATTATTGGATTGTCTTTTCAAATAGACCAGTTTTGCTAACCACTGCACCCTTAGGGCCTACTGTCCCTGTACACACTTCAGGAACTAAATACATTCGTATGAATTAATGAAAAGGTATGGAAATTTACTTATGGTTCTTACTACATATTACATAGTTGCAGACAAAGGCCCTTTCATCCCATTATCAAAATACTTAAACCCTTTACACCCAGACTTTGGAAGGTCTTGGAAAGGTGGAGGTGATAAAAAGACCTTTTTACAGTTTAAACTGTTAACCCAAGGCATTGTTAAATGTGCAGGTTCTTCTTATTTTTATTGTTGGCTCTATTACAGATGTCCCCCATTCCTGC
>NW_006287671.1:281525-296053 GCF_000327345.1 Myotis davidii
CCGTCCTACACCCTCCCGGAGGCCTTCACCATATTATTGTCAGTGACCACAGATGATGCATATATGCAAGGTTTTTTTTTCTTCATCTCATCCCATCCTTCTCACCCCCACTTCCCCTTTGAGATGTTAGTCTTTCATTTATCCATGCTTCTGGTCCTATTTTGTTCTTTATATTCCATATATGTGAGATCATGTGATATTTGTCATTCTCTGACTGGCTTATTTCGCTTAGCATAACACTCTCCAGGTTCCTCCATACTTATTTTTTTTAAAACATATTTTATTGATTTTCTACAGAGAGGAAGGGAGAGAGATAGAAAGTTAGAAACATCGATCAGCTGCTTCCTGCACATCCCCCACTGGGGATGTGCCCGCAACCCAGGTATATGCCCTTGACCAGAATAGAACCCAGGACCTTTCAGTCCGCAGGCTGACGCTCTATCCACTGAGCCAAACCAGTTTCGGCACCTCCATACTTTCTTAAAGGATATGAGATCCTTCTTTTTTTTTTTTTCATCCTCACCCAAGGATAGTTTTTCATTGATTTCTAAAGAAAATGGATGAGGGAAAAAAAAAGAAAAGAAAATGGAAGAGGGAGAGAAACATCTACGTGACAGAAACACCATTGGTTGCCTCCTGCACACGCCCTGACCAGGGCCCGGGCCCAGGAGGAGTCTGCAACTAAGGTGCATTCTCTTGACTGTAATTGAACCCAGAACCCTTTGGTCTGCAGACCAATACCCTCTATTCACTGAGCAAAACCCGCCAGGGCAAGGAAACCCTTCTTTACTGCTGCATAGTATTCCATGGTGTAAATGTGTCAGTTTTTATCCATTCACCTATTGATGGGCACTTGTGCTTTTTACAGACCTTGGCTACTGTAAATAACACTATGAATATTGGGGGGCATATGTTCTGATTAGTGTTTTCGGATTCTTAGGCGATAGTCCTAGAAGTGGGGCCAGTTCCATTTTTAACCCAAAGGGTATCTTTTATATTGATTTGAGAGCGGAAGGGTGAAACATTGATGATGGGAGAGAATCACTGATCAGCTGCCCAGTTGTGAGATTGAGCCCACAACTCAGGCATGTCTTGACTGGGAATCAAAGACCTCCTGGTTTATAGATTGGTGCTCAACTGGCTGGGTCATTTTCAATTTTTTGAGGAAACTCCATACTGTTTTCCAGTGGCTGCACCAGTCTGCATTCTCATCAACGGTGTACTAGGATTCCCCTTTCTCCATATCCTCTTCAGAACTTGATTTGATAGTTGCCATTTTGACAAGTGTGGGGTGATATTTTTATTTGCATCTGATCATAGGTGACTTTGAGCATTTTTTCATGTCTATTGACCATCTGTATGTCAAATGTGCAGATTCTTGATGCCTCTTTATAGCGACTGATTTACTAGAACTGAAGTGTGGGCCATTTTCATGTTTAACCAGCATTGTTGAAGATGGTCCTATTAACAGTTTGAGAAACACTGTGATATTGTTTCGTACAAGTTCAGTGTCACCATCAAGAATTTGGGTCAATTTCACTTCAAACTTGCCAGCAAGGGGCAAACATTGACAATAAACAGATGTAAACATAGTATTTAAGATTAGTTTAATTTAGCCATCAAGATTAAATCCCTTTCCAAAATTTTGATGGCACTAAACATTTAAAAAACCAAACCAACCTTATGGACTTATTTTCATTGACCTGAAAATAAAATTTAAAGTATAGGCCTGGTTGAATTTCATCCATGCAACAAAAGGTTGTGGGTTCGATTTGGGCAGGGCACATACCTGGGTTGTGGGTTTGATCCACCGATAGTTCTCTTCCTTCCTCTAAGCCTGTTCTCCAGTGAGGATTAAAAAAATAAAATATAGGCCGCTTCAGCAGCAGCAGCAATCTTAAGGCAAATCAAAACCTGTCATGTTTGTGGAACAGTAATCCCATTTTGAGTATTAACCTAAGACATTGGAAAACAAACCACTGAAATGATTGAGAAAAACTGTTATAGTTCACTTTTTCCTAAAAGATTCAGTCTCTGTGTATACCAGAGATATCAGTGATTAAAGATTTAGGAATAACTGGATCATTCAACACAATGAAAATATTCTCCATTATGGTCTCATTGTAAAGGCAAACTATAATGTGAATAGGTAAAGGTTTCAAATTGTTTATTCCTACAAAATGAGTGGGAAATGTCCAGCCCATGGCCTTATATGGCCTGTGAAATCATTTGGTCTGGCCCTGCCAAGGCATTAGGGGTGAATTAAGTAACTGTTTGACCAAATATAGCAAGCTAATTTTTAAGTTGATAATTTTGTATGGCTTCTGAATATTATATCCAAATGACCCTTGGCAGAAAAAAGGTTTCCCACCCCTGCTGTAAAACCTTGGTGCAACCCGATTTCTGTTGTCATTTTGGTAATTGTCGAAGTTAAGCTAAAGATGTTTTGAAACCTTCCATGTTTATAGTTCATTATTTATAGTGAAGAAAAATATCAATTTGTTGTCCCACTTATTTATGCATTTATTGGTTGTTATGTGAACTGGGATTGAACCCACAATCTTGGGGTTATCAGTATAACACTATCTGATTGAGCTACCCCAACAAGGGCTATTTACATTTTTAAAGTAGCAAATCAGTATATGTACTTCTTATAAAATTTGTTTGATATCGTTTTCAATAATTCTAAACCAGATTTTTTTTCAATTTAACTCAAACCCCAGCCTATGTTCAAGTTCAAACACCCTTTAACCAATGCAAAAGGCCTCTCCCTCTCAGTTGTAAACTTATCAATGCCAGATATTCTCCAATTCTTTTAGGTTCAAGTGTTCAAAGTCTGAATTGTTTGTGGAAGGCAAGTTAAAACTTTCAGCTACTCATATATTTACATAACTAATTTTTTAATGGCTAAAGAAAGCTTTGAAAACCAGTGTTTGCTCCAGGAATGCTCTCCACAGGTTGGAATAACTTGACTACATGTCATCCCCCTTGTTTTTTTTTTTTCTGGGGAGGACTCATTTCAACACCAGCAGGCTGTACTACCCTAAGCAATCCCAATGTGGCAACTCAGCCTGACTTCACCTCTGGGGAAACCTTACAAATAGTATTCACTAGTTTTAAGCTATGTGACACCATGTACTTCACTATCAAAAGACCACTCAATTTCTCTCCCCTATAAGGGGTGTTACTGAAATACTAATAGCCTTAAATGGCGTATTTCCATGTATCATTATGTATTCAAGAAAAACCGCCCACTTTTATATTATACACAAACTTCTTTCCTAAATATAAGAAAATGGAGCTATCCCTATGAACCCTTTTCTATGTAACCGAGTTCTCATGCCTTCTGGATATTTGGAGGCCAATATTTCAGGAATTTATGAATTAGGAACCATATACTAGTTATTTGAATATTCTCAAACATCAAACTAGAACTAATTCTATAGATAGAAACAAAAGATTCAAAAATTTATCATGTAATGGGAGAACAGGAGCTGTTAAATTGCACGACTCAGCTCCCATTATGCGATACTCCCTCTTTAAGATTAATAGCCCAACTGCTGAAATTCTGTCTTTACCACCCTTACCAGATTCCATTTATAAATGCTAGAAAAACACTTCACACAAAAAATATGTAATTTAAGATTACTATATTTCCTTACAAGAGGAACGGTTTAACAAATTTTAACAGGTGTCAATCAACCCTTGCTCAAATTGGGCACACGTCAAATCTAGCATTATGGGAATTTTATTCGGAAGTGAACTTAACTATTATTAATACAAACGTCAAGATACTACACAAAACATCCACAGGAACTTTTTTCCCTTTTTTTTGACTTGTTCACAAACATTTCCTACATAATCCAACATACAACAAAGAAATGGTACATCTTTTTCTTTCATTTTGCATACAATGGAAAAACAAGAATATATATATATTTTACAAAGTTTAACTAATAGACACTAAGCAGGCTGACAGTTTAAATTTGTTAAGAAATTATCTAATAAAAAATAACCAGAATTTATTTAGCATCAGTCACTTCCATAACCAAATATTACTCCGATTAATAAAACTTGCTATCAGGCTTCTGGTATACATTTATACCATTACTTAATTTTTAGTACTGCTCCCCACCTTGGTTCTTCACAATTACTAACATAGGAAACTGTTGCAAAGTAGGGGCATTTACAAAAACAAAATCCCCAGCTTATTATAAGCATGAGTGGGGTATGATGGAATTTCTTCCCAAGTAATGGACATTTAAACCATCCAGAAATCACCAGAACTGAATTTGCAAAGACTATTTTTTTTTTTTGCCTCAGGGACATATGGACTATTATTACTTTTCTTTCCTGTCCCCCCCACCCCCCAAATGTTACAGTGACCACAAAGCAAAGTGTTCACAATAATTACATAGGGGGAATTTTCTAACCACCAACAATGAACAAAAATTAAAATTCACTCACTCTGCTGCTGTTTCAAAATTTCAATGTTAGTTTTTGCACACCCTCCCCCCCGACCCAGTTTGTAAGGAACTAAAACATTACATCTGGTGAACAGCAAAGATTTCACTACACCTCAAATGCAGAACACCTATGAAGCAGAGGAATGTTGGCTTTTTAAACAGAAGCAGATAAAAAATAAAAGATGCAGGACTCCTTCAGTTCTTCACTAGTCTTAGAAAAACTTTCCAGAATACTGCTTCACACTATAAAAAAGAAAAAATATCTTGCATTAGAATCCTTCAACATCTGCATACTGCTTCACACTATAAAAGAAAAGAAAAAAAAGTACGAATTAGAATTTTTGTTCGTAACATCTTCATCAACATTAAGACAATTTCAATGCTAAATTAAAGCGATAAGCATGTCCATTAATAATTAGAAATAAGAATTAAAACAGCAATTACAAATTAGAGCAATGTAAAATTCAAGAAAAAAAAAAGATTAATAGTGAACCAGACATTAGTAGAGCAGAATTAAGAAAATGAAACAAAAAGTTGTTAATATTTGGTAGAAAAAGACAAGAAATGCCAGTGAAGGTGTGAAATGCTGCATTTTACAGCACCAATCATTTGTCCTGTAGAGGCATGGCCTGTGCCATATGGCAGACTGTGATTTGTTGTCGATTTAGTTATCTAAAAACAACAAAATCACTAGTCTTCCACACAGAACTAGACCAACATCCATTGAATCTTCTACATTTTCTACAGGCTTTGTATAATTTATAACAAGTGGTTTTGGCAGCAGTTTTCACCAGAGAAATGAGAAGTTTGCTTGGTTAAGGCTTCTTCCAGCAAGATTAGTACTGAATGTCTCCGTTTTTAGTAAGAAAGCAGAAGAAAATTAAAGCAAAACTATTAGAATGTTTAGAAGTTAGGTCCCCAAAAGGTTGAGACACCATGGCTTCTAAAAGAAAAATCAATTGAGAAGAAAAGCTTTTTAAAGTTTTAGTATGTGTAGGCTAACATAAAGCTAAACTTAAACTGACCTGTTCTGCAGCAAATACTGTGCATTCTGTATCTGGTCCTGTGTTCCTGTAATGGTAATGATCCGATCTTCGGACCCTTCTAAAGGCTCATCAATTTTGATCGAAGCTCCTGACTCATGACGAATTTGTTTAATCCTCTGACCACCTTTGCCAATTATAGATCCAGCCAGCTGAAAAGGTTTTCAAAAACAAGCGTTTATGATATACTTCAAAAAAAAAAAATCACATTACCTATATTTTAAAAGACCTTCGAGTTTAACTTCGTAGTTATTTATTCTGACTTTTAATCCCCTCCCCACCCCCGCCAAAACTAGTCAAGATTTGGGTTACAATGCAATTACTTCAACATTTTCTTAATGAATCAAAGGCTCAAAACCATCCAACAGCTTTTGATAGTAGTGGACACCTGACAAATCCCAAATTGGAGGACATCTCACTGAAGTCCTTAAAAAACAACTTTATTCCTAAAATGGATTTGTTAAAATCTCTTATTATAAGTTGGAGGACTTGAAATAATTCATTAAACGTTTACTGTAATACAGTAAAGATACTTACATCTTTGGGAATAGTTACTTGTGTTGTAATAATAGGTCCACCAAGATCACCATATGAGCCACGACCCCCTGCATAGGAATAATCTGATTTAAATAATGAGCATTAAGTTCTTTTAGAAAACATGAAATAATATTTGATTTCACAAAGGAGAAAACTTACCATATCCAGAGCCACCCTAAAAATGGAAAGAAAAAATAGAATATTACTTCGCTTTCAAGACTCTTTTTCAGATATTTTAGTATTCCTAAAACTCCTCAGTTTAGGAAACCAAAGTCCCATATGCTCCCTAGTAAGTATATTTCAGAAGACAACCCTTAGGGCAAGAAACTAGTCAGGTACACAGCATTTAAAGAAAAATATTAAGTTGAAAAAAAGACACTTATTGGTGAGTAGGCAAACATCTTAATTATTCCCGATATGAGTGCAAACAGCCAGGATACTCAACCTGTGGTTCATAAGCCATCTGCCATTCTGAAGGGCTCCATGTATCTATTGCAGAGTCCCATGTTTCATCGGCACTGAAACCAACCTGTGTTGAGACAAAGAACTGTTAACATGAACCTGGCAGAATACTTTTGCCATAGTTATTGCTTTTATATGCCCAATTTATATTTCTACATTACATACTTTGGGGAATAATGATGGCTCAATAAAGTCTTACTAGTCTGGCAAAGAACAAAATGATGTAAGTGGCTATCTAAGGAGTGAATTTGTAAGACAAGCTTTTCCAGCAACATTTTCGGGAACAAAAATGTTCACTATACCATACTTGTAGATGCCTTACACACTGAAATGTAATTGATAAATGAAAATTCTTACCATGCCATCATAGCGATCTCCAGGTCTTCCTCTCCTGTCATAGGCCATTAGATCCCTGCAAAAACAGTACTGGTTGTAATCTCAGTTTACTGACATCACACACATCAAATAAAGAAAGTCTAACCCCGATCACCCCCTAAACTGCAGCCTCTTATATGTTAGTAATATGTAGATGAAAAGGAACTTACCCTCCTCTAGGTGGTGGTGGAGGAGGAAGAGGAAGATTGCGAGCTCTGCTACCACCCCGGCCACCTCGTCCAGGAGGAGGGGAAGGAGGTCCTCGCCGAGGGCTCATGTCATCATAATCTCTTCTAGATGGAGGCATGGGGCGCCCACCCCGACCAGGAGGCATTCTATCAAAACCACCTCTTCCCCGCATGGGAAATCCCACAGGACGGCCACGGCGGTCATCAAACATCATTGTAAAGCCACCATAATCATAAGTTTCATCATAAAAGTTGGGATCATAAGGCTGTGCACGTCCTTTGATGGGCGACTAAAACAAGAACAGCAATATTACACACCAAAGAAAAACAGACTTGATAACCATTCTTTTTACAAATTATCTAAAGTCCTTTTATTTTTCCTGTGAGGTACTTCAGACAGGAATATAAGCAAAAACAGGAATATAGGAAATAACTGGAAAGAAATGCATTATTTTTTGTGAGTCCTAAAGAAAAAGTGAGCTTTACTGCTTGGGGGAAGAAGTAGCAGCTTGCTACTTTTACCAGATTATCTTAAGGGACTACAACCCCTTTTATGTTTCACAATGGAGTCTATGAAGTGACCACTCAGAGGCATAAAAGGTTCAGTATCTTGGGTGAGCCTGTAACCCATACGAACACTACTGAACACTATCAGTTGGAAGCTCTGTGCAATGTAGTACTGTAGCAATTTCCTTTGAAGGACTAAAGGCTATAAAAATCCCACCAGCAATCAAGACAGTTTTCCAGTCTCTCAAATTATTTCTAAATTAAAGTAATAGCTAGCTAAAGATAGGGGATTGAAAATTGCTAGGGAAAGGACAAAAGACATTTGTCTAAATATTCTGAAATACTTTGACATCTATGTCTCAAGAAGTTAAACATGAAGATAAACATTCTTAAGGTACCTCTGATATAAGATCAAGGATGATCTTTATGCACTCTACAACCCTATCAGGTTTTCCTCCAATAAGAACGACTCTGTCAGTGGAATGAGGACAGCATTCCTGGAATAGCTTGATTGTTGTCTGAGTGTTCTGTATTAAAAAAGAAAAAAAAAAGCATTAACCAAAAAAAAACACAAACAAAAAAACCCCACCCCAACAAAACAAACACAAGGAAGTACACTAAAGAGGTTAGGAAACCTAGGAAGGTTCAGATAAACTTATCAATCTTAAGTAAACCCACTCCTCTCCACCCCAAATTTTGTTGGTAAACCTAGGATTTTTTGGGGGGGGGGTAGGGGTGGGAGGGAGGAGAAGCACGCCAAAATAATGTGGTCAGGCCTTATTGTGGTATTTCAACAGCAAATGTGATGAGGAATCTCAGGGAAGAAACTCAGAAAGGTGCAAGGCCACTACACCAAGTCTATATGAAAAACTATTTTCCAGTAAAAGAAAACAAAAGTGCCTTTACCTCTCGAAGTTCTTTGATTTTAGCACCTTTGACCCCAATAATCCCTCCTGCCAGACTCTGATGAATCAACAGTCTCAATTCGCAGTCAAAGTCGCTTCCTTTATAGTGTTGGTACTGCAGAGGGAGAGTTATAAAATTTTAGTTCCAAATTAAGGATTTCCCCAATACACACTTATCTGCTATAAGCATAACATACTGTTGCAGTGAGCAACCTGAATTTATATTTCAATAACTTTACCAGTTATGTGCTTATTATCCTCAATAGCCAGGCCCAAAAAGGACATTCTGCACCACCTTAAAAAACTATTTTATTTTCAGGTCCTGCAACACCATACCCACACTGCAGCCATTTAGCATGTCGCTGTTACTACAATATTATTATTAACATTCAAATAACATCATAATATAAATGACTGCAAAGCACTTTGCAAATGTAGTTAATTCCCACTGCAGCATGGAGCAGGGTCAACAGTGAGTTGTAAGACCATTCATTTATCATGTTTTTAAGCCTTTTTCTATAGAGACCGGAAAAGCACACTATGTTAAAAATAAAATTAATCCCATGGGCCAGGCTCCATACTTCAGTGGGGTTCAATGGCACTATGACATACATTTAAGCATTCCACAGCATCAGATTCGAGCGGGAGCTGGCTGGTTGCAGTGGGTGATGGCAACTGCAGGCCCTGAAAGTAGAAAAATAAGAGTAATAGGTTAAGTGTCTAGTGTGATCAGGCTATTGTCGCATATATTGGTAAAGCTACTACAACATATTTCACATCTACATCATTAAATAGCGAGAAACTACATTAATCTACACTAAGAATGTACAATGGTTTTCTCCATACACTACAAATTATTACAGAATTTAAAAATCCTCAAATTTAATGAAACAAAAACAAAACAAAAAACCTCCTCTAAAACTAAAGCCCATAAAATATATGCTAAACCAATGAAAATGCATGACCAGATATTTTTAGTTCAGATTTACTCCGTTGTGGTCAGACATTTTAAAAACAATGTGAATACAGCAACCCTGTATACTATAAAGCAGGTTGTACAATGCTACTACTACTACAAAATGTTATACCCACTGTCTTTCCACCTCCCCCATTAGGTCCCACCAAAACATACTTTAACCCTCCCCAGTCAACAAATACAGAAAAAAATGAGCCTACCTCTTCCAAGGTAGGGATGATTTTCTTCAGAATTTCTCCAATTGTTTCAATATCAGCACTGATACTCAATATGCTGTCAAACATCACAAATACCAGATAGTACAAAAAAGTTGGAAAAGAAAAATGAGTTTTGTGTTTATCACTAGTATTCATACAAACTTTTCCAGAGAAGTAACATTTAATACTCCCCATTTAAAGTAGCCTATTTATAGGTTTACACATGCATTTTTGTTTTATGCCCAATACAGACATGATAACAATATTAGGAGACTTGGAGAGAGACAGAGAGAATGGGCTCTTGGAAGGGCTCAGATTAAGTGGGCAATAAATTGACCAGAACTGAAGCAGAGTTGAATATTTATGTTCCCCGCCACCACTAAGTTAATTGAGGATACCCTCGCTGTTACACTGGTAAAACTGGCACACCTTCTCTTAGGCAAAGTGGGGAATATGCAAGTGGTGAACATTATATTTGGAGTAAGGTTATGGATACCAGTTAGAAATTAGATCACTAATGGGCTCTGCAAGAAAACAAATACAAATGCAAGACAAAACAAAGACAATACAAATGAGAAGTGAAGGAAAGTGAACCAGAGTTAGCATTTCATCAGAAAAAATTATGAACAGGCAAATGTTGGGAAGCAAGGTGGGCCACAAAGACAGAGCGAGAGACTATTTTGGTAACAATTTGATTTACAATGCAGCAAATATGCAACACTTGAAGCTGTGCTCCTTCCATCGAAATAAAATTAGTGGATCGTTTGGGTGGGCAACTCACGGTAAAAGTTCAGTGACAAAAAGACTTAATGGGGAAAATAAGACAGAAACTTGAAAAACAATACACCGTCTAAAGGGGATACTATTTAATTATATAAAAGGCAGGTAATAAAATACATTTCTCTCTTTCTAATCAGGCAGTGAGGCATAAACTGTTGGGACATACCGCTCGGGGCCACTGCTGTCTGGGACTGAAACACTGGCATTGTACTGCATTGGTCATTGGCGTTCGTGGATGTTGGCATTGGGCATGGGCATTCAATCAGAAGTTGTCAAGTATGGTACCCGTTTGGCAACGAGCACATTTTTGGGCATAGCCAACCAGGGTTTTCACATGGGCGTTCAGGGGCGGATGGGCCAACGTCATGGTGGGCAACGCAGGGGTAAGTCGATCCAGTACATGGGCAACGGAGATATATGGCCAAAAAAACAAGGAGAGGGAAAAGGGGGAAAAGCAATAAATTTTAATTTAATACAAACTATACTCATACTCTCAATTAATGAAAACAAGTTTAAGTTGTTCTGAAGACTAACACAATAATGGACTTCTCTATATCTGACTGTGGCTTAACATTTAAGGACCTTAAATGACGGTACTATTTTTTTTTCTTTTTAAGAAAACAAACGATGTTTCAGTAGCAGGCTGGCTCATGAGGGTAGACACAAAACCTGTCATGACTCAGTTTACTCAAGTTCTTGAGGAACGGGGAAATTAATAACCCAGATAATTATACAGAACATCTGGATTAAGAGGAGAGAGGTTTATAAAAGACAAAACAAAAATTCCCACACCACCAAAAACCCTAACTCTTAAAAGACTAGTTGGTTTCCTGGAGGTTTAAAAGGCATTCCTAGATCCTAACAGGCAAGTTTGTAAAATTTTAAGCAAATTTTCAAGTTCAGTTTACAGTACTCAAGAGGAACATACAAAGATCTGCGACCAAGAGAGAAATGAAATACTATAAGTATTCAACACAAAGTTATTATTTGGCTCCATTTCAGCAAGAAAACATTTAAGAGCGTGTTCACTATGAGAAAAAAATTTTTTTAAAAGGAATTTAGGTGTAGCCAAGTCCTATAAATATGCTTACTTCTGGTGATACCAACATTTAATGTGTCTAATCACAAGAGTCAACCCACTATAAAATATTAAGACTAAAATCAATGGCACTGACATAAGGTTTCCCAATCTTAAAGGTAAGTGCCTTCTCTTCTTTACCCATATTTAAATCATGCAAGCTCAACATTAATTTGTGTTCCATGTGCAAGCTGTTAAACAGATGGACGATTAAAAAAAGGGAATAAAAATTTCTGAGTTTAATCAGCCACCTGCAATGGCTTTCAGTAACACAGTAATTGATTCACACACATGGGAAATGATGCAATTAAGGGTCTTTACACTGTCGTTATTTCTAATTAAGATGTTATCCTGCCTGAAGTGAATAATTTGGTGCAAAGTTATTAGAAAGTGAAGAGGTTTAATATAGACCTCACCACCCAACCCAATCCAAACTTTGTTAAATCAGGAATGGCAAACCTTGAAATTATCTATGAAATTGATTATTATAAATGGCATGTATCTAAACTATTAAGTGATTTCTATGATGCAACTCTTTAAATTTCTACGAACATAAACTGAAGCTGGAGTAGTAGTTTTAAACTCTTTAATACTTACGTCTGTACGCAGAGCCTTAATATTCTTGCCTCCTTTTCCAATCACTGCCCCAGCATTCTGGAAAAAGTAAAAAGACAGATTAATTTTGCCCCTTCCTTCCTGTGTTCACAAGCTTTAAGCAAGAAAAATATAAAAATAAATAAAATTAGCCCTTCTCACTTTTTCTTGTTATAGGGCTAAAAATCTATTTGGGGTATTAAAAATAATACAGTAAAAAACAAAAAAAAAAACCCACCAAGGCAGAAATTTTAAATATTTAGAATGTCAGTATACACTGAACTTATTAAAACTTTAGCACTGATTAATTTCACAGTACCCATCTGTAAAACAAATAATGTAAGTATTAGTAGTAGATACCTTTTCATTGTTACCTGATAGTATCAAGTGAACTGCCAAATTGCTTTCTAATAAATTTGCAATGCAATCAAGACCCATTAATGCTTTAAGGATTACCCACACCCTTCTCCTGGTTTAACCTGTTAAGTTGCTCAATGTATTAAGGGATTTCATTTTAATTATTACACAAACAAACAAACAAAGCCACCACATGGCCTACAAGTCCTTGTGGAGCCACACAAATCTTTCATATTCTTCAACCTCTAAGGCTTTGAATTTGAAGGCTTCCAAGAGGGCCAAACCAGAACTTAAAACCCATTTTCAATTTCCCAAGAATAAAATGAATACCTTGCTCTGAAGCAGAATGCGTAATTCAACCATCTCATCAGTGTTCCTAGATCTTTTAAAAGCTTGTTCCTCTTCCATATCTTCTGCAGGGCGTTTACCTAGAAATCAACAGTTCCAAATTTCAAAGAAAGCACATCTTCAAAAGGCATCTTTAATCATAAAGTTTTAATTTAACTAACTTAACTTAAATTAGAGAAAGCAACTATATTCTATCTTAAGAGATTTGTTGCTAATTGTAAGTTTGTTTTAAAAAGGCTGAAGGCACTCGGATTCTTTGACTTTTAAATATGAATCAAAGCATGCGCCCTTTCAATTTTCTAAACACAAAACATGGGAGTAAGGATTATTTTAAGTTCATAAATAAAAGCCAAGCTGTAATTCACAGGGATCTCAGACTAAACACCGATAAAAATATAAAATTGTTAAAATTAAAATGTCTTCTTACCAAATTCACCGTTGGTTTCGGTGTTGGGGAAGGTTTCCTCTGGCTGTTCAGTTTCCATTTTCTTGGATTATATGGACACACCAATCTGTTAAAAAAATAAAGAAGCTAGTCCATTCGGCTTATTGAAAAGTAATTTGCAGCTAAATATTTTTAAAAAGCAAAGACAGGACTGTTTCTAGAACGTACCAATTATATATCCTTGCAGAGCAGAACTGTTCTGGGCGGGACCAACTGACACCCTAGTGCTGCAGTAGCCTACAAAAACCAACACAGATCAGTTTTGCCTTTGGTTGCCGATTACTAGATACTAACAAAACCCAGATCTGAACACAACAAACTAAAGAGCCATTTCTTCATTTTAGGGTCTTAAGCCCTCCAGTAATTGCCTTAAAAATCCAAAACAATATTAGTTTTTTCTTTTACAAAGGAAAGAACACTAAAGCCACTGGACCTAGTCCCACTTCAGAAACTAGTTATTTACATAATACACACATATAAAAACAAAGGCACATGCATCAGCCCACGAACCTCAATTCTGCCCCCGAAAATGTAATTTATACAAAGATATATAACAAACCTAGCTTTATAGAGCAGCCCCACACCGCCCGGACTACTTTATCATCTGCGTTAGCCGAGTCCTTCAACACTAACTACCAAGGTATTTTACGCGACGATACAAAGGGCGCAACCTAACAATTACACATCTGCAACCAGACTGGCGACGGGACTGCAAACAGCCTTTTATCGCCCCTCGCAGGACTGGCAGAGGCGGCGACATGTGGCCCCCGCTTAAAAAAAAAAAAGAGAAAAAGGCGGGGGGATACCTAGGCAGCCTAACGTTTAAAAAGGGCAGCACTTATGCCGTCCATAACGTTTGCCGACAAACCACTCTTCTAAGGACTCCCTGAAATCCTCTCTTTCGGGCCCGTCAGTCAGTCAGTTATATACAGAGATATGGCGGGCGACTTGGATAAAGGAATTTAAAGATCATCTATAAAAAACATCACCACCACGCCGACGCGGGGTCTAGCTACAAAAAAAACAAAACAAAACCACGTTGATGCGGTCCTTCAATCACCATTCCTCCGGCCGCCACAATCGCTAAGTACGCGCGTAACGAGTCGAGGCCAACATGAACTCCCCTCCCGACTCCCGAGACCGGGATCGGCGGGAGCCGAGAAAGCCGGAGGCGAGCGCAGAGGCGCCGCACGTCAACTCCCGGATCCGACAGGAAATGGCCGCCCTTGTAATGGCGACTACGTGCTACTAGGCGGAGCCGAGCGCCGAC
>NW_006287671.1:296209-301143 GCF_000327345.1 Myotis davidii
CAAGACAACAAAACTACAGCTCATCCTGCAGGCACATGACTCGTAGCGCCCCGAAGCCTCCAGTACCCCAACGCGGACTGCGGATATACGCTCAGGGAAATGGCGGAGGTGGGGGGAGGGGAACCGGGCAACGTTTCCTCGCTGAGAACCGGCCAACCACCAAGCAGCCCCCCAAACGCCTCCCTCAAGCGGCAAGAGTAGCCTCCGACTTTCGCCCTCACGCGCCGTCCGCCTAGCCCGGCTCCTCACCGCGCGAGGTCGTCGTCCCTATGCCGCCGCGCCGTCTCAACCGGTCACAGCTAGACAGAAAACGAGCGCAGGGCCCCGCTCTCCCCCGCCTCCCGCGCTCTCCTACGCCGCCGCCGCGCCCGATTGGCTGCTTGGGCTTCAGCGGTGGCGCCTAGGCGAAGCGATTGGTCGAAGGCCGCGTCAATCAAAGCGCCAGAGGAAGGCGACACCCCCGCCTCCCACCGGCGCCTCCCTTCGGGCTGTGAGGCCGCTAAGGGCCCGAGGAAAACCGGACCTGGAGGAAGTCAACGCAGCCGTTAGGGAGGCTAATCCCCTGCCTGAGTCTGTAATACCCAAGTCCCAATAACCCCAATTACCTATAGGCTGTAAACAAGCGGGACGTAAGCAAGACGTAGAGGTTGGTGCAGCAGAGAAACAGAGGATAATGGCGTCTGCAGCGCTTTCGCCTGGAGCGCCCTCCTCCTTTCCCGTTCGCGCACTCACTAGCTGGGGGAGGGGAAGGATCTCTCGCGAGAACTCAAGCCGGTCCCGTTCACTAGTACAGGGAGGGGGCGGGAAAGGGGCGTTTTCGGCCCGAAGAAATCTTTTGGGTTTGGAGGAGGGGCGTGAGCTCGCGGCAAATCGGGCGGGAAGAGGCCAAATAGGATTAGGGCGCGCGCCGTTTCGGTTCCTGTTTTCTGAGTCGCGCGGCCAGGGAGCTGCTGTTGCACGTGGGGGAAGGCGAGAGTCCCAGGTCGGTAGTGGGCTCAGACGAATGTCACCGTTTCCTCGGGCCACACTCGCGTTTCCCCCTCTCTCCACATCCCCCTCCCGCTCGGGCTGCCCGGCTGCGGGGCGAGCTGCGGGCTTCCTCTCCTCTGTGCTCAGCACTGGGGCCACTCACTCAGAAAAGGTGAACTTCCTAAACCTGGAAAAGCGAACATAAACCAGAGGCTGGACAACTGCTCCCTAAAGGGCTCCTTTATTAGAAATTAGTCCCCAGGAATTCCAAGCAGGTTATTTAGTCCTTATGAAGGGGCAAACAAAAAGGCATCAACCGGGGTTGTGGCGGTGAGCCTCCGAGTCTTGGAGAACTTGTCCCTCTGGTTCTGACCTTGAGCCCGCACGTCCGGGGGATCCAGGCGTCTCTACAGGGCTCCCCGTTATGAAGAGACCTTTCATTCTATTCCGCTCTTTTATTTTTCTTTTTGTCGATGGGGCCTGCGATGCGAGTATTCTGTAGTGCCGTCGCTGCATTTTATCTGAAAATTTTCTGGAAGTAATATCGCATTCATCCCAAGTGAATGTGAACATCAAAATACGCGTTCTGGTGGTTCACCTATTAAAGAGCTTACGGTGTGTCGAGGTTTTCGGCGGTGATCAGGACATCAGAACCTCTCCGAGCGCCAGTGTTTCCTGCTTAGCTGTCCGTCCAGTTTACACTCGCTTTGCGTTAGGTCACTTCTGGGGCCCCTGCGCTAAGCTTGGATGGTCTCCTTTCTGAAGGTCTCCCCGACTCCTGCCAAACCGGGGAACTCGCCCGGCGTGGTGGTGCCCAGTTCTCACATCCTCACTCCTCAACCCTCCTGGCTTCCTCTGCAACCCCAAACTCACACTTTAGAAGTGTTGTAATTTACACATAAAGCTAGAGCCACCATTAGCAGAAGACACTCATCTATGTGTATATTTGTAACGACAAATTTGCACTGATTCATGGTATTGTAACTTTATTTCCCTCGAGTAATTTACAAAATAGATGTAGCCAGCACCTATTTTAAATGGCTATGATTTCGTCTGTCCTTTATCTTTCTTTTACTTGCCTAATCAGGAAGAAAACTCAGAGGGAACTGAGGACTCCGTGAAGCACCACTTACTGGCTGGGAGGACAGTTAGCTACTGCGAGAGCATAGTTTCTGGGATTGTGGAGTTTATAAAAGGTCTCTTTAAGTCAGCGGTTCTCAACCTGTGGGTCGCGACCCCTTTGGGGGTCGAACGACCCTTTCACAGGGGTCGCCTAAGACCATCAGAAAACACATATATAATTACATACTGTTTTTGTGATTAATCACTATGCTTTAATTATGTTCAATTTGTAACAATGAAATTGGGGGTCACCACAACATGAGGAACTGTATTAAAGGGTAGCGGCATTAGGAAGGTTGAGAACCACTGCTTTAAGTGGTAGTATAGTTTTTCTAATGGTCCCCACCAGGAAGAGTGTATCGTAAGTCTTGTTGAGAGGTAAAACTTAACTCAGGTTTTGGTTCTATGATACATAGTTTAGATTTTCATTAAGTGTGCAAGAATTGATGAGTATGTGTTGGCTGGGAATACTTGGGTTGTAGACATCTGTCCATTGGGATTAGGATTTGCAACATTTAATTGAATCTGTCATTTAAAATCTGGGACATTTCACTAACATGAATGGGCACTTTTAGGGGCACTGTACTAATGATGCTTTCTTTCAAACTCGTATTTCTGTCGCAGCCATCATTTTCTGCCTCGATAAGTAGAGATGAGGAATGAACAGGAATGCAAAGTGAGCAGCCCTATCCAGGAACTTCTTCCAATTTTACTGTCTTCTCACTGGACCCTAATTGGTGAAAGCTGTTACCTTTTCTAAATGCCATTGTTGCATGTTTTTGTTTTTTCCCTTTTCCACTTGTTTTCTTATTTCTTTTTTTAAAATATATTTTATTGATTTTTTACAGAGAGGAAGGGAGAGAGATAGCTAGAAACATCGATCAGCCACCTCCTTGCACACCTCCCACTGGGGATTTGCCCACAACCCAGGTACATGCCCTGGTCCGGAATTGAACCTGGACCCTTCAGTCCGCAGGCCGACGCTCCATCCACTGAGCCAAACCGGTTTTGGCTGTTTTCTTATTTCTTATAATTTATTGTAAGTTTACCCTTTAAATTACAGGAAAATCTGTCTTTTCACTATCCTTTCATCCTCTCTGGTTTTCAGCCAAACTTTATCATTACCTTTGCTCAGTCAAGGACTTGCCAAATTTATTGATACATTCAATGGCTCCTGTTTTGTGTAATGAACTATATGATCACTTTGGACTCCCAATGAAATCAGAGCTACTATTACTTAGGTGGGATTTACTTTTATTTATTTATTTATTTTTAAATATGCTACTGATTTTGAGAGAGAAAGAAAGATGTGAGAGAAACATTGATCTGGCTCCAACAAGCATGAAACCCACAACCTGGGTATATGCTCTGACTAGAATAGAGCTGGAGACCTTTTGGTGCACAGACTGATATTCAGCCAACTGAACCACACTGTCCAGGGTGGGACTTACTTTAGATAAGCTAATATAATTGAGATTGTACATTGTCTGTCTGGGTGATCATTTAAAATATCATAGCTAACATTTCCTGAATTCCCCACCATGTGCCAGATCTTGTGCTGGCAGTTTAATCATTATTTCAGTTCTGTGGGTAAGTTGTGGTTATCTTTGTTTTATGGATGAGGAAATTAAGACTAAGAGAAATTAAAGAACATGTCTGAGGTCACATAGCAGACTTGGGATATAAACTCCTAAATCTATTCTTTTTCTGTTTTTTTTTTTTCTTACATTAGGTTATGGAAGATCCACAAATAGCTTCACTGATTACTTCTTTCTGATTTCAGTCATTACATGTAGTTGAGCCCTCTTCCCCCCCTCCCCTCTAATTTTCAGAAAGTATCTTGAAGTCATCCTAAATGAATTAAAGCACAGATTACCTTTACTTTTTAGATGAAGGTAGTGGAAACATTGAATGATTTAAGTCTCAGCTATTGGTTGAATGCTATATACAGTGCCCAAAAGGATAGCACTTCTGCCTCTTTTTCTATTTTTAAAAAAATTAAAAGCCCTAGCCAGTTTGGCTCAGTGGATAGAGTGTTGGCCCTCATACTGAAGGATCCCGGGTTCAATTCGGGTCCAGGCTTTATCCTGGCCCTGGTTGGGGCTCATGCAGGAGGCAACCAGTCGATGTGTCTCTGTCACACTGATGTCTCTCTCTGTCTTTCTCCCTCCCTTTCATTCTCTAAAAATCAATGGAAACATATCCTTGGGTGAGGATTAACAAAAAAACCCTTGAAATATCTTGAAATATGTGAGGCTCATTGAAAATTAATCTAGAAATCAAGTATGCTTAAGTCTTAGTGATGAGTGATAGAATTTTCCTACTCTTTTCTTTCTGCTCAGTTCCTACAGTCAAGATCTCAAATGTAGATTATTGTGGTCAGCCAAGTTTAACATGCACAAAATATCAATCAAAGTGTGTTTAAAAATTTTTTCATGATTACAGAATTAGTGGGGAATAAGATATGTGTAGTTTTATAATTGGCCTTTTCTCTAACAAAATAAAATTTGAACATGTCATTAAACTGGCCTTAAAATGTTTTTTAAAGATGCTATTATATTACATTTCATAGATTGTTGCTGTTTTTTCCCCCCATACTATAAAAACAATGATAAACACTCTGGTACATAAGTCTGTAATTTCATTCCTGATTGTTTTCTTTTTTAAAAAAAATTTATTTTTTATATTTTTCTTTTTTATTTTAAAAAAATCTTTATTGTTGAGATGATTACAGATGTCCCTCTTTTCTCCCCCATTATCTGCCTCCACCCAGTTCCCGCCCCAGGCCTTCACCACCCTGTTGTTTGTATCCATATGTAATGCATATATGCATATATCGATAT
>NW_006287671.1:301271-301628 GCF_000327345.1 Myotis davidii
GACCCTCCCCCCATAGTCAGTTCACTCCCTTTCTATGCCCCTGATTCTATTATAGTCACCAGTTACTCTGTTCATCAGATTTATTCACTTGATTTTAGATTCACTTGTTGATAGATGTGTATTTGTTGTTCCTAATTTGTATCTTTACTTTTTTCTTCTTATTATTCTTACCTTTTTCTTCTTCCTATATGAAACCTTTCAGCATTTCATATAATACTGGTTTGGTGATGAGGAACTCCTTTAGCTTTTTCTTATCTGTGAAGCTCTTAATCTGACCTTCAATTCTGAATGATAGCTTTGCTAGGTAAAGTAATCTTGGTTGTAGGTTCTGGGTATTCATCACTTTGAATATTTCGA
>NW_006287671.1:302529-322077 GCF_000327345.1 Myotis davidii
GGGAAGGGAGGGACATGGCATGGGGGGTGGAGAACAAGAAGTGAGTCTAGTGCGGCTGGCAGAGACCAAATCAGAAGCAATGTTACACTTTGGTTAAGGATTTGAAATTTTCCTGTTGTGCGGACACATTAAAGAACTTTAATGAGTAGATTTTTCTGTTACCAAGATCATTCTAGTGATGTGTGGGACATAAACCAGATAATGCTGATGGGGAGCAGACCTATTAGAAGACTATTTCTATAGTCCAAAGGAGAAATGATGAGGATCTGTCTAAAACAATGGCAGTGCACTGAAAAGTGGGGATAGATTGAGAGAATTTGAAAAGGTGCAATTGACAAGTTTTGGGCTAAAGTAGATTTGGTGAGAAAGAAAATACATCTGAAGTCACTGGAGATCCGACCAATAATTTGGTTCAACGGAACTGTAACCAACGTGACCACTGAACTCATAACCCCACGATGCACACATGCACCCTCTGCTATGTCACATGCTTGCTGAAGACCATGTTGGAGATTCCCTCCAGTTAACTTTTAATTTTTCTCATTAAAGATTCTCTCTAAATAACTGTTGTAACTATCACAATCTATTTTCTAATACAAAGTTAGAAAGAGGATCACAATTTTTAAAAAATATATTTTATTGATTTTTTACAGAGAGGAAGGGAGAGGGATAGAGAGTCAGAAACATTGATGAGAGAGAAACATTGCTCAGCTTTCTCCTGCACACCCCCTACTGGGGATGTGCCTGAAACCAAGGTACATGCCCTTGACCGGAATTGAACCTGGGACCCTTTAGTCCGTAGGCCGATGCTCTGTCCACTGAGCCAAACCGGTTAGGGCTGTCTCCGCATTTTTTATGTTTCCCTGCGTTGGTTGAGTGACTTTGTGTGCTAGGTGTCCTATAGGGCCCAGTGGCTCAGCCTCCCCTATTACCTGAGGTGGCCACTCGTGGTGCACTTGATTGTTGTAGGTATCACTGGGAGGAATTGACCTCCAGGCCAATTGGCTGTGAGAATCAGCTGTATCTACGGTGGGAGAACTTCTGTGCTGGAGACACCCTTCTGGGGCAAGAATTGCTTCAGTGGGGCTTTGGTGCTCACTGAGTCTGCCCCCTGGGTGTGTCCCTTATGGACCTGAGGAGTTGTAATCCGGATGGTCCCCCTCTGACCACTGGGTACACTGGCTCACTCTTCTCACAGCTTGGGTGAGGTGGGATCTCAGGGGATCAACAGGGTGGAGCAAGCAGCTATGGCTGCTCCCCAGTCCTACCCTAAGAGGCCCCGAGTCTCAGTGTCCCGGTAATCACTGCAAGCACCTCTGAGAGAAAGCCACCTGCGAGTTCTGCCCGCTGCCAGACAGTTCAATTTCTCCCCGTATGAGTCTGGGTCCCCAGAGACTCGCCCAGAACTGGAGTTCAGAGCAGTTAGGAGATTGAGACTCCCTCCTGATTGAAAAAGACACCTGTGTCCTCAGTTGCCAGCCCTTTCCACGTGCGCCTCCGTAACCTCTGCACTTAACTTCTGCACTTCCTCTGAGTCTCAGTGTGCTTTTCTCTTTCCTTCTAGTTGTAGAATTTCTACTCAGCCAGCCTTCCTGTGGTTCTGGATGATGTCTGTTTTGTCTTTTAGTTGTATTTTTGAAGTGGTTGTGGGAGGCAGCAATTTCCAGTGTTTACCTATGCCGCCATCTTGGTTTTTCCTCCTGATTGTTTTCTTAAGATTAATTTTGTAAAGTAAAAGAAGTGCATTATATGGTACGAGCATTTCTTAATGTAAAATTTAAAAAAATATATATTTTTGAGGATTAAAAGCTGTTTTTTGTATGTGTGCTGATGGGAAATTGTACTGCCTTCGCTAACATCTTACCTCTGAGTTGCTTCTACCTGCAGTAACTATGGTTACTCAATTTCCTGAGAAAGGTAGAAATGAAAACCTTAGGAATTATCTGAAGGGGAAGATGGAAATAATAGGATTTACTAAATTATTAAAGGGCTCAGTTATTGAAATCTAGTCTAAATATAATACAGATCCCACATGTTAATACTTTTTTCATTTGATTAAAAATTTTAATAAGCTTTTCTTTGTAACCTGTAGAAAAAACAATCCTAGTATACATAGAATTATTTATTTTTTGTTAATCCTCACCCGAGGATATTTTTTCCATTGATTTTTAGAATGAGTGGAAGGCAAGGAGAAGGATAGAGAGGGAGAAACATCAATGGGAGAGAGATACATCGATTGATATGAATAGCCTATTTCTAGACCAATGATGGTGAACCTATGACACGCGACACGCGAACTCATTTTTTTTGGTTGATTTTTCTTTGTTAAATGGCATTTAAATATATAAAATAAATATCAAAAATATGTCTTTGTTTTACTATGGTTGCAAATGTCAAAAAATTTCTATATGTGACATGGCACCAGAGTTAAGTTAGGGTTTTTCAAAATGCTGACCCGCTAAGCTCAAAAGGTTCGCCATCATTGTTCTAGACCATACTATATGTACTATACATGTTATGTAGGCCTCATTTCCATTCTCCATAGGCCATAGGTAGGTGGTGGATGAAACATATTTTGGCCCAATTTTAGCAAAGAGTCTGTTTCTAGTTCTACCCTATAATTGGCATTTTGAATCCTTGGAGCTGTAGCCTACACACTGCTTTTAGTCCTTTTTTCTTTAGGGTTTTAGTACCCACTCAATGTTTCCCTGTTTTTGGCCCACAAAGATCTTATTCTTTGTTATGGAGTGTAAGCTATGTATTACAAGTTTTATTCCTGTATATCCTTCTAGAGGTGATTTAGGCATATATAAGGAAATAGAAATTCGCTTATTTTCTTTTCTTTTGTACACAAAAGTTAGCACACTGTTCTTCTCTGTAAAAAATCAATAAAATATACTTAAAAAAAATTGGCACCATAGTTGTACTCTGAACCACTAGATTACTTACTAGTACTGGCTCTCCTAGCTCTTTTATTTTTAAAAATTTTTTACATGATAAAGAAACTTTACTTTTTAACCAATAACATGAAACAAGGTCTTGAGTTGTCATCTAGTAATTTTGTGTAAGGGAAACTAAAAGCACCCCAAATAATTATACTACTACTCATTGTTCTAATACTTAGACAGAAAGTATTATTTTAGGCTGGCTGCTGCTTAATAAAGGATACAAGTAACTATTTACTCCTTTTTTAAAAAACAAAACAAAACATGTATGTTTTTATTGATTTTAGAGAAAAGGGAAAAGGAGAGATAGAAACATCAACAATGAGACAGAAGCATTGATCTGCTGCCTCCTGCAGCCCCACACTGGGGATCCAGCCTGCAATCTGGGCATGTGCCCTGACTGGGAATCGAACCTTGACCTCTTGGTTCATAGGTTGATGCCCACCCACTGAGCCACCCAGGCTGGGCTATTTACTAGTTTTTCATAGTTAAAACCCCTGACCTCCAAGAGAGCTGTAGGCGGAAAAAATTTAACCCCTTTTTCTTTCTTCGAAAAATTGTATGTTTTTTTTTTTAACTACATCTAAGAAAGAAAAAGTCAATACTGATATGTTACTTGAGCTAAAAGACATAAGGAACCAGACAATGTATATATTGATTAAATTTCTAAGAAATACGAGGTAAAAATTGACATCTTTGGGTAAGTTTTAAGTTTCTACAAGAAGTAGCATTTCCCATTCGACATAAAATGAAGACCTACCATATATAATATACAGAAATAATACCTTTCACAAGAAATAGCTCGAGCTTTGCTAATGGTTCATATCCCATTAAGGCATCTAAAATGCCAATCCATGGAACAAATACTTCTCTCCTTATCTATTTATGCAGTAGTTTTCATAGATATCTTCCTGAAGTCCTAGGCAAGGCCAAAAGTTATCCAGGACTTCATCCCTGTTCTGCCAGACGTAGGTCTAGACCAGTGGTTCTCAACCTTTCTAATGCCGCGACCCTTTAATACAGTTCCTCATATTTTGGTGACCCCCAACCATAAAATTATTTTCGTTGCTACTTCATTACTGTAATTTTGCTACTGTTATGAATCGTAATGTAAATATCTGATATGCAGGATATATTTTCATTGTTACAAATTGAACATAATTAAAGCATAGTGATTAATCACAAAAACAATATGTAATTACATATATGTTTTCTGATGGTCTTAGGCGACCCCTGTAAAAGGGTTGTTCAACCCCCAAAGGGGTCGCGACCCACAGGTTGAGAACCACTGGTCTAGACCGTTATCTTTTCCTGGTTATCCTCCTCTGCCTCAGTGCTGCCACTGCCATGGGATCCCAGAGCCCCAGCTTCCTTGGCCTTGAACTCTTTCTCCCTCTGCAGGCAGTGCTGTTTAATTTCAGCCTCAGCTGCTTTGGCCTGCTTCAGCCTCCAGTCATTTGTGGGCCTTGGACACCTTCTGGGTGGTCCACTTCTCCGCCTACAGATGCCTTGTGACTGAGTGGCCACAGAGGTGGTAATTCTGAGGCCTAGGTGAGCAGACTAACTGGGCCAGATTTGTCCTGGGTCAGCTGACCTAACTGCTTAATATCTGTACCTGGGCTGGTGCTCTGCCCTCTATCCTCTCCCATCTCCTTTAATTTTTAATAGTAACCCATGAAGTAAGTACTATATAGACAAGGAAACAAGCTTAGAGGGTATACATTTCTCATGGTCACTTGCTTTTGTTCATCTCACTCCAAACCTCATTTTTAAAATTCTGTATTACCTATACTCTACCCTGATTGATAACAGGGATCTGAAAAATCATGCCTTCAAACTCTTACATTTAGGAAAATAGGCCAGTGATTCTGCAGCTTCCTCATAACCTTTACTGCTTCTTGTCTTAGCTCCTGGGGCTATTTCTGAGCAGTAGAAGTTACAAGTACCCCACTGAACAACCAGTTCCAAGTACTATCATCAAATCCTATGTTCCTGCTCTAAATGGTAAGTTTTCTTATGGATGCATTAAAACTTTTATAAATTTTAACTCTTAGATTTTTTTTAAATATATATTTCAGAGAGGAAGGGAGAGGGAGAGGAGAGAAATATCAATGAGATAGAATCATTGATCGGCTGCCTCCTGCACACTCCCTACTGGGGACAGAGCCTGCAAACCAGGCATGTGCCCTTGACTGAAATTGAATCCAGGACCCTTCAGTCCTCAGGCCAATGCTCTATCAACAGAGCCAAACCGGCTAGAACTAACTCAGATATTTTTATCTGTAGAAGGAAAAAAATATACTTTTGTGAATATAGGGTTGGTTAGTCTTTACTGTTTTGCTTCTGTTTTATCATACTGAGAAAATCAGAAGTATAATTACCTCATAGGACTATTGAAATTATTTAGCTAAACAAATAAGATGCTTTATGTCAGCTCAGAATTTATTGTTATTTGTTTTAACTTTATCCTTAGACTACATATTTAAGTGCTGTATGGTCATGCACAATGGTATGTTTTAATAGAGTATGAATTATAGCTATGAAAATAATCTTAGTGAATATTGTTTCTTTTTTTCTATTGCCTGAATAGTTAGGAGGTTGCTTTTATTAGAATTTAGAATATTTCTGAAACCCAAACTCAAATATTATTTTAAATTATTAAAATCTGATAATTATATTAACAAAATAATTACTATTTACTGTGTGTCTTTCATAGATCTGACATTATGCTTTAAATGTTATGTAATCCTCACAACAACCCTGTAAGATAGATGGTGTTATTGTCGTATTACAGATGAAAAATCTGAGCTAGAAAAGTTAAGAAATTTATAATAGGTCAGAGAAGTAATTTGGCTAAATTAGCTTTCAAAGCTTTTGCTTTTCTCATAATATACTTGTTGTATTTGAATTTTGGATATGTAGAAAGTGAAAGAATTTGAAGATGCTGAAAGTGAGAAAAATCAAAAGGGTATGGTTATGCCTGTTTGTGCATTGTGCATAATTAGGCAACATTTAAGTTGAACTATAATTCTAAACACTGAATTCTTTTGCTTTTGTTTTTTGTTTTTAGGTAACAGATGTATAATATTTCTTTTATTTAAAAGAAATGAGTGTAACTAGTGTTGCATTAAGAGTTGAAACCTGGCTTTTAGCTACATGGCATGTTAAAGTACCTGTAACGTGGTTGGAAGCTTGTATTAACTGGATCCAAGAAGAAAATGATAATATTAACTTGAGTCAAGCACAAATGAATAAACAAGTTTTTGAGCAATGGCTCCTTACCGATCTGAAAGATTTAGAGCATCCTCTTTTACCTGATGACATTTTAGAAGTCCCAAAAGGAGAGCTGAATGGATTTTTTGCTCTGCAGATTAATTCATTGGTTGATGTAAGTCAGCCTGCATATTCCCAGATGCAAAAGTTGAGAGGAAAGAATACTATGAATGAGTTAATTACAGCTGAAACACAAGTAACCCAAAAGCCTTGGGAAGCCAAGCCTTCACGAATGTTGATGCTACAGCTAACTGATGGAATTGTACAAGTGCAGGGAATGGAATATCAGCCTATTCCAGTTCTTCATAGTCATCTTCCTCCAGGTACAAAAATTTTGATACATGGAATCATTTCTTTTCGTCTTGGTGTTCTCTTATTGAAACCAGAAAATGTGAAGGTGTTGGGAGGAGAAGTAGATGCTCTTTTAGAGGAATATGCCCAAGAAAAAGTACTTGGAAGATTAATTGGGGAACCTGATCCTATAATTTCAGTCATACCAAATAATTCTAACCAAAACATCCCTAGAAATACAGATAATCTAGAGCTTGTATTAGAACCTTCTGATGAAGAACTCTTGGCAAGTCTTGATGAAAATGATGTGTTTGCAGCAAATAATGACACCTCCTTGGAAAGAAGATGTTTCAGCATAGGTAGTTCCTCAAATACTATTCCCACAGGACAGTCAAGTTTTGAACCAGGACTTGTTATTTCTCCAAGACCAAAGGAGAAACCACCAAATCAACCTGTGCATTTCACAGATGGGGAATTAGATGACTTTTCCTTAGCAGAGGCCTTGCTTTTAGAAGAAGCTGTCCAGAAAGAACAAATGGAGACTAAAGAATTGCAGCCATTGACTTTGAACAGAATACCAGCTGACAGTATAGCAAGATCTTCATATAAACCTAATACTTCGAATAATTTTTCTTTAATTGGCAAAAATGGAAATGATAATTGGAATGAAAATAATATATCTGAACAAATGACTGATGAAGACCACAACAATGGTGTTTTTTCAGTTAATCATAGTGTATCCATAACCCATGGTTTTTCAAATAAAGATAAGAACTCAGAGACAGATAATAAAGTGAAACAAACCATCCTCAGTTCAAATGTACATTCCTTAAATAATACAATATTAAATAGAGAACTGGTCAGAACTCCAAAAAGAAGTTCACAAATTTATAATGGAAATGATCAGCGTTTACAGAATTATTCTTTAAAATCATCAGAGAACAGCACTAAATTTTCTAACACCATGGATTTGTATTCTCCACCCTTTATCTATTTGTCTGTTCTAATGGCCAGCAAACCAAAGGAAGTTATAACAGTGAAAGTCAAAGCCTTTATTGTAACCTTAACTGGAAATCTCTCAAGTTCTGGTGGCATTTGGAGTATAACAGCAAAGATTTCTGATGGAACTGCATACCTAGATGTAGACTTTGTAGATGAAATACTTGCTGGTCTGATAGGGTTTTCAGTAGCAGAGATGAAAAAGTTAAAAAAGGACCCTCTTCAATATCAGAAGTTCCTGGAGGGTTTGCAGAAATGTCAGCGAGATTTAATAGATTTGTGCTGTCTAATGACTATTTCATTTAATCCCTCCTTGTCTAAAGCAATGGTACTGGCATTGGAAGATATTAATGTGGAACACCTTGAAAACTTAAAGAAGCGATTGAATAAATAATTTACTAAAATAATATTAGAAAACAATGAAATATCTAGAATTACATTTGTCCTTTTATTTTTGGAACTTTCTGTTCGTAAAAGGGAAAAGGAAGTTTCAAAACTTATTTCAATTTAAAAGTGTTTAATGTTTGTTTAGGTTTTTTAAATAAAATTTTTTATTAGATGAATTTGACTCCTGTTGTTGAGAAATTTGTTTTCCACTTATTTCATATAAGATGATTGCTAGAATATTGTATTAATGTTTACTGAAGTGTCATATTGTTGAAAGTTAACAATTTTAAATAGATAATTGTATTTCTGATATATTGAGTACTCAAAACTGTTTGTTCAGGGGTTGGGAATATCTGGCCCACAGGTTGTATGAGGCCCACGAAATCAAGGCCAAACCATGTAGGGTGAGTTAATTAAATGTTTGACCAAATATGGAATGCTAATTTTTCAGTTGAAAATTTTGTATGGCCTGTGAATGATATTATAAATATCCATATGGCCCTTGGAAGAAATAAGTTTCCCTACCCCTGCAAAGACATTAGTCAACTTTTGACTATATTCTTTATGCTGTACTTTACATTCCCGTGACTAATATGTAACTGTCAATTTGTACTTAAGAGACTTATTTTAAATAAAGTTTACATAGGTACTTCATTTTTGTTGTAAAAATATTTAAAAATATATGTGAGTAAAGAAAACAAATCACTAAAAATTCTACCACAATATATAACAAATTAACATTTTGGGATATATTCTTGTCTTTTTTACACTATGTTATTTTTTAATAAAAGTTATATACACTGCTTTATTTTGCTTTTTCCCTTTACCATGGGACTGACTAGCTTTCTATTTTACTAAGTATAGCGTTATACCATCATTTTAAATAGCCATATAGAATTCCATTGCATCAATTCACTATACACTGAAAACAGCCTTTTATCTGTTGTTGGACCTTTAGGTTGTTTCTACTTCTCATTTTTATAAATAACTAGAGGCCCAGTGCATGAATTTGTGCACGGGTGGGGTCCGGCTAGCCTGCCCCGATTGAGGCTGGTGTGCCTGGCTAGTCAGGGGGAGGGGATGTGGGTGGTTGGCTGGGTGGCCCTGCTCCCCGGTCAAACTCCTAGTCAAGGGGACAGTTTGCATATTAGGCTTTTATTATATAGGATAACATAATGGTCATTGTGCAAATTGTATATTTTTTAAAGCACTTTTTAATCTTTTATTTTTAATCCTCAACCTAGGATATGTTTTTTAAAAAAATATATTTTATTGTTTTTTTACAGAGAGGAAGGGAGAGGGATAGAGAGTTAGAAACATTGATGAGAGAGAAACACCGATCAGCTGCCTCCTGCACACCCCTCACTGGGGATGTGCCTGCAACCAAGGTACATGCCCTTGACTGGAATCGAACCTGGGACTCTTGAGTCTGCAGGCCTGACGCTCTATCCACTGAGCCAAACCGGTTAGGGCTAGGATGTGTTTTTCAAATTGATTTTTAGAGAGAGAGGAAGGGAAAGAAAGAACTATCGATTGGCTACCTCTTGTGTGCGCCCCAACTGGGGATCGAACCTGCAACTTAGGTATGTGCCCTGACTGGGAACCGATCCTGTAACCTTTTAGTGTACAGGATGACACTCCAATCAACTGAGCCACCTAGCCAGGGCCTCTGTTTATTATAAACCCCAAGAATTGCTGGCTCTAAAAATATGCACATTTTAAAAACTTTTTTTAATATATTTTATTAATTTTTTACAGAGGAAGGGAGAGGAATAGAGAGTTAAAGACATTGATGAGAGAGAAACATCGATCAGCTGCCTCCTGCACACTCCCTACTGGGGATGTGCCCACAACCAAGGTACATGCCCTTGACTGGAATCGAACCTGGGACCCTTGAGTCCGCGGATTGGCGCTCTATCCACTGACTGGTTTGTCAGGGCTAAGAAGACTTTTGATACTTGTTGCCAAATTGTCTTCTAGCTCTGTTATTATTTTTTACACTAGTTCTGTAGTCCTTGGGCATATTGCTTAACTTTTTGAGCATTAGTTTTCTTATCCATAAAGTGGAGATAATGTGAAAATATTAAAAGCACTTAGTCCAGTGCCTTACACATGGTAAGTACTCAATGGTAGCTATTATTACTTGTTTTTAAAAGTTCTTCCCATTCATGTTTCTATCTGGAGTTTTTTTAAGAGTGTGTCACTTCTCAACCCCTCAAATACTTATACAGGGTATTATCATAAAAAAGGTCTTTGTCAATCTGATTATTTATTAGTATTTTGTGAATTATCTTCCTTGAAGGTGGTCTTAAATAATTTTTAAAAGTTGGGATGAACAATAAGACACCAAGTTTTCAGATCAGTCTCTAATAATTAGGAATGGAAAACAGATGATTGTCCCATAAATAAATTCAGTAAATTTGGTATTTTTCGTTACGTGTGAATTCATTTGGTTAGTATTCATTGTAGCTTTAAGATTTAGGGCAGTAGACCCACTGTACATTAAAAAAACTACTCAATATAAATCAACTTTAAATATGTATGTGACATTACTTTTCCATGATGGCCTGGTTCTTTATGTCACTTTTATGGGACCTCAATGCTAATTGAAACACAGCTAGCTACATAACCCCGCATTTATTTAATTTTTACCTCCAAGAAATATAAATTGACAGATTGTTCCTAGTGATTTTACATGTGAACATTGTTAAATGTTATCAAACTATTTACTCAAGAACTTTAAAAAATTTTAACATTTAACTCTGAATGGAGGTAGGGGGTGGAAGGAGAATGGGAAAGAAGTGTATTGAGTATTTCTGTTTTGGCTTTATCTTTGGGGTTTGCAAACGTTCAGAAGGGAGGACAAATTCCTGACTCTAGTCTTTCTATGATGGAGTAAATGTAGCTAAGGGCATCAAGAAGTTACCTCCTGGCCAACTTCACCCAAGCTGTCATGCATATGCCAAAACAACAATCCTTCCCTCTCTTCTACCATTTCAGAGATTTAAGAAATTAATCTATTAATATGCTTTTATATCTCAATATGAATTATAGTAATTAGGCTCAATTTTTAATCCTTAATAAGGTTGTTCACTGATGGTGATCAAGTGCTAATAAATGGTGCATACAGTCATTTGAAAGAGGCCAAGCCTGAACCAGTGTCACAGGATGAACTTTGGATTTTGAAGTGGTAGTGTTAAAGCATACATCCTTGACAATTGCCTAATTTCTTTGAGCCAAAACTGATTTCTCACTAGTAAAGTAGGGGTGATGATTCATAACCTGTAGTTTTTGTGAGACTCAAATGAAACAGTCTGTAAATGTCTTGCACAATTAATCACTATTATCATTCTGGTACCAAATTTTGCTGTGTTCTCACATGGAAGTAATAAATCAAAATTAAGATTGTAGGCCATTTACAATTTTTCTGTATATTTGTTTGGCTAGTTCAGAAGGTAGAGGATGGATTTTAACAGATCAAAGTTTAAACTTAAAATTCATAAAAGCTTATGTACTAGTAGATTTAAATAATGTTCATGCAGAGTCAAATAGCATATTGAGTTATGTTTCCTTTTCTATGAATTCTGTGTCCCAATACTTGAGCCATTCAAAAGAGAATGTTCCTGAAGCCAGGTTAAAATGGAATCGAACTCCCTTTTTAAAGTCTCAAACTGCCACTGGGCTCCTTATAGTGATGTGCTAGTAAATGTTTTGGCCTGGCCTGTGGGATCGGGCTGAAACTGGTTCTCCGACATCCCCTGAGGGGACCTGTATTGCAAGAGGGTACAGGCCAGGCCGAGGGACCCCACTGGTGCACAATCAGGGCCGGGGAGGGACATGGGAGGTTGGCCAGCTGGGGAGGACCTCAGGAGGGCTCCAGGGCATGTCCGGCCCATCTTGCTCAGTCCCGATCAACCAGACCCCAGCAGCGGGCTAACCTACCAGTCAGAGCATCTGCCCCTTGGTGGGCCAGACCATTATAAATAGGGAAGCAGGTTTACCATAACAGTAGAAGTGATTTTTTCCTGAAGATATGGGTAAACAACGTGAATTAACAGCCTTTGAATGTGGGATATATATAATAATCTGGCCACTCAGTGCATATATATATATATATACACACACACACACACACACACTAGTATAGTTTTTTGACAAAGGATGTGTAACACACAATTTATAAATTATAATAAAATATAAAATAGTCTTATAAATTACATATAGCCAATTGATTCTCCCAGGATACTCATTTTTGTCAAATTCTTTTAAAAAAATATAGTTTATTGATTTTCTACAGAGAGGAAGGGACAGGGATAGAGAGTTAGAAACATCGGTGAGAGAGAAACATCAATCAGCTGCCTCCTGCACACCCCCTACTGGGGATATGCCTGCAACCAAGGTACATGCCCTTGACTGGAATCGAACCCGGGGCCCCTCAGTCCATAGGCCAATGCTCTATCCACTGAGCCAAACCAGTCAGGGCTCATTTTTGTCAAATTCTTGTATCTGTAGCCAACCTATGTTTGCAACCATGATTTGACAATATTTGTGCTATTAAATGTACTCTTTTCCTTCTTGTGTTAGGGGTGTTTTCACATGCTGTTCCCTCTGTTTGGAAAGCTTTCTCCTCTCCCATTCCTTTTTAAAATTTAGATAGTTTCTACTTATGCTTTAGATTTATATTTAAAAGTCACTTTCTTAGAGATATTTCTCTGCCTTATTGCAATAGGTAGGTCTTATAAGTACATGGTTTTGGTTTTTTTTACAATTTTTGTTCACTTTTCTTTCTATAGCTGTCCCTTATGTATTTATCTGAATGGACATGGTCCTGAACTGCAACAAAACAAGGTATTCACCTGAGGGTGCACTTCAGGTGTGCAAAACATAGAGATACCCAGTTGTCTTACTCTTTACCATGGGAGATTCTGACTCACCAGATCCCTGGAATGAAGCCTGGCATCCGCAGGTTTAACAAGTCCAGATGGAGATTTGGAATCTCCTTGGAACTACTGCTGCGGGAATTATAGTTATGTCTGTGCAATGCCTGAATCATTAGTTTTTTAATATTGCAGTTACTGGGTGTGTGTGTGTGTGGAGAGGCCCAAGTAAAGCAAAACAAAATGCCATAGAAGAAGATAGTCTCTTGCCTCTTATGTCACGTATAGCCTAGTTAATAAAAACACTAGAAGACAAAAAAGATTCTGACAAAGGGAGACCATTCTGGATTTGGGTTGGTTCAAGAGGGCTTCAGAAGGAGACCAGTCCTAAATGGAAGTCTGAAAGAAGTGTTTGGTATTTGGATAGTCTTTGAACAGGTAGAGGAAAGGAGGAGAGAATGTTTTGTAGCAGGGGAGTAACATAGGAAAAGACAGACACATTTTGAACCTGACTTTTTCAGGAGATGTTAAGGAGACTTGGCTGCCTCATTGGAGAGGAGGATTCATCAGGAAATTGCTTAGAAGGGGGGAGTCCTGTGATGAAGATTGCTGGATGCCAGGTGAGATGTTAGCACTTGAAGTCAGACATCCCTGGACTTGAATCCTGCCTCCAATACTTGCTGTAACTGATTGTAGACAAACTTTAGATGTTTATCCTCCCTGAGTCTGTTTTATTTTATAAAATGGAGTTAATACTTGCTACCCCTGAGGGGTATCGAGAGGCTGAATGAGACAGTAGTGCTTGGCACAGTGTAGCCCCCAGCATATGGAGTTATGGCCATTATTGATCCAGCATGCTAAAGGTCACTGCTGAGGGTCCTGGAGCAGGGCAGTTGCAGACTAGCAGTGATAGGCTGTGAAGGTGAACACAGACGTAGAGAAGGATGGACATTCACTTTGGTGAGAAGGTAATTCAAACTGGATTTTTGGCATCTTTAAGAGTAGTGTGACAATCTAGCCTTACCACTTCTGGGTGTTGTGTGTCACTGCCTGGGACCGCATAAAGCTGCTGAGTACCTGTCATGCTTGGCAAATCAATGCTCTTGCTACTCTTGTTTCAGTTTTCTAAAACCCTCATAGGACAAGCAAGTGGTGAGTTGGAGGCCCATAAAAATAGATCCCTTATATTGAGTACAGGCCTGTTTTACTTGCATTCCACGTGATTATGAAAACAAAAAATGAAAACTAGGATTTTCAGACTGAGTAACATACCTATTATCTTTTCTGAAATTTGTTTTCATTAAATAATGAATAGTTTAACTACATTTGTAAGTTTAAAGAATGATGGTACAGCCCTGGCAGGATAGCTCCATTGGCGCATTGTCTTGTACACTAAAAAGGCTGCAGTTTCGATTCCCAGTCAGGGCACATACCTATGTTGCAGGTTCAATTCCTGGTCGGGGTGCACACAGGAGGCAACTAATAGATGTTTCTCTCTCATATCGATATTTCTACAACCCGCCCCTCTTTACCTCTCTCTGAAATCAATGAATATGTCCTTGGGTGAAGATTAAAAAAAAACAAAAACAACAACTATGGTACAACAAATATTGGTGTCCCACTCATAGCTTAAGAACTAAAATGTGCCCAGTACTTTATAATCCCCTGGAGTGCTCCTTCCCAGTTCCCTTTCCCTCCTTCAGAAGGAGCCAATATTCTGAAGTGTGTATTTAACATTTTCTTGCTTTTCTCTTTAATTTTACCACTCTGTATGTAAATGATAAGTTGTTTAGTGTTGAATGTTTTATAACTTTATAAAGATGGAATCATGTGATATATACTGTTCTATTTTGTGCTACCCCCCACTGCATCCCCAACATTGCATTCCTGAATTTCATCCATGTTAATGCACGTAGCTATGGTTTACTAATTTTACTGCATAATATTTCATTGAGGGAAAAGACTACATTCTATGTATCCATGGACATTCAGGTTGTTTACAGTGTTTTGCTTTCACAAATGTTACTGTGAACATCCTTCTACATGTCTTGGTGCACATGAGCAATCTTTTTTTGGGGGGGGGGCTATATGCTATGTGTCAGTTAGGATTAGATTGGGCTGTACCTTCTCTTTATTATAATAAATAGGTATGTACAACAAAGATAACTGTATTTTGAGCGTACTGACTGGATATCAGAAGGACAGGCAGATATCCAACTGACAATTGGAAATATGGACTGCAATACTAGTCAGGACAAAAGATTGGTAGAAAAGATTGAGTAAAATTCCCAAAGGAGAGAACGTAGAGAGAAGAGAAATGGACAGTGAACATAACCAAAGCGAATACTTACATTTGGAGTCAGAAGGATAAAGAGGAATCAGAATGAGAGGTAGATCTGAGAGTGAATAGCATTATAAAAAAATCACGAGAGAAGATAATGTGAGAACTTGTTGACAGTGACTTGCTGTAGAGTCTGAGGAGGATGAGAACTGAGAAAAAGCTGTTGGATTTAATCCTTTAGTGATTATCAAAAGAGATTTTTTTTGCACATGATTAGATGGTGAGGAAATGGAGACCATGAGAAAGAAACTTGGTAGTGAAGGGAAGGAGGGAGGAACAGAAATATAATTCAAAGAGTAGCTTGGTGGGTGGAGGTGGTGTCTCTGTGTGTGATTTTAAGATGGGAAGCACTTATTACATTGGCAGGAAGAAGTCACAGAAGAAAGAATGAACATGTAATGAAATGTAGTCAGGTTGGGGGAATTACTGATGCAGTAAGGCCCTAGAGAATGGATGAGAATGAGGGCCACCGAGGGGGGTTTTGCCATGAAATAGAGAAGGGTCACTTATTAAAAACATTTTTTTATATCAATCACTTCTTTTTATTTCAGGACAAAATATGCTGTTTAGACCCATGGATGATACAAAATTATAACCCTGTTTAAATATATGTAGGATATTTATTTTATTTCACAAATATAGATTCTAAAAATCATAAAACTGGAGAAATTACTGGCTCTCATTCATTCCATCCTACTGTTAAAGATTTTCCAAAGATACATATTTAGGATACCACCCAGCTATTCTCTCATGAGGCAGTATTCAAATTGACAAGAAGTACCTTAACATTTATAGGCATAGCTGTTATCAAAAGGATCTGTGATTTTAGCTAAGAAATACAGTCCAAATTTTATTCTTTACTAGAGGCCCGATGCATGAAATTTGTGCAAGAGTAGGCCTTCCTTCCCCTGCCTGCCGGCACCTGCTTCCCTCTGGCACCGGGAACCCAGGCTTCCATCTCAGTCCCAGCTTCATCCGGAAGGTTGTCCGGAAGAATGTCTGGTCTAATTAGCATATTGTGCTTTTATTATTATAGATAACTGCTAACATGACTTAATTAGATCACTGGCACATTGTATTACTATTTCTGCAACATCAAGTTCACCTTTTCATAAGGTTTTTGCTCAACTTTTCTGGAAATAAAGCTTATCATATATTTTAAACATTTAAATTAAAATGTTACCCTCATTTTACATGTCCATATCCTTTCTAGTTTCAAGCTAAGCAAAGATAAACATTTAGAGCTGTATTCATGTATCAAAACAAAACATAACCCAACTTAATACTATGAGAAATTGTTACATTCTATTTAGTGTTTGATAGAGAAAAAATTGATTTTGACACATATTTTATTAAGATAGCAGTCTGTTCACACATGGTCCGAGAGCACTAAACTAATAAACCAAATATAATCAGATGTTAAAGATTGATTTCTAAACTGCCTTTAAAACACAGCCAATGATGTGCTGCTTGCCTTTGATCTAGCAATATAAAACCTTTATTCCTTTATTCCAGCCCGGCCTGCATGCTCAGTGCTTGAGCATCGACCTATGAACCAGGAGGTTACAGTTCAGTTCCTAGTCAGGGCACATGCCTGATATTCAGGCTCAATCCCCACTGGGGGGTGTCAGCTGATTGATGGTTCTCTCTCATCACTGATGTCCCCAAACCACATCCACACTTCCAAACCATTCAGCACAGCTTTCTTAACTGAGCTGTTAGAAGCTGCTAGTTTGAGCACTAATTACAGCTTGGATAGCTTGTGGTGATCTCAGCAGGGATCAGAGGAACCAGCTCAACTCTGACAATGTAGTGCCAAAATGGGGCCAGTGAGGCTTCAAGTAAGTCACAGCAGTGCTCACCAGGGCTGGAGCCTCTGCGAGGTTATGGACAAATTGGGCCAATGTTCTAGGGTGGGAAAGTCTGTCACCCAGAACCTCTTTCTCAGTGACAGTAGTGAAGAAAGGGAGGGTGAGGAAGAGGCAAAGAAGTGGTGTTGATGCAGAATCATCTCCACATTTTGATTAAAGGAATAAACAAGATTATCTGCAGAGAATAAGGAGATGGGAATAGAAGGGCATTTTACATATATAGAATAGTCTTGTCAATTTTGTAATTAGAATAAAACGCAGAGGGTTTTTCTTCATTTAGTAGCAGGTGGTTTGTAGCAGCATGACTTAATGGAAAGAACCTTACAACTTTGTAGACAGAATGGCCTGAACTTGAGTCCTGGCTTTATTCCTTTTTATCAAGTTACCGAACTGATCTTTCTCAATTTCTTCAAAATAAAATGGGAACAACAGTAGTTATGCACATTCAATGATAGGACAGTTAATTTTAGTTCCAGCAAACATGTATTAATCTCCTATTGTGTGCCAGGTATTCCACTAGGTTTGTATTCTCAAGGAGTCTGAGGTCTAGGAGGGAATTCATTTCTTTTTTATTCTCTTTTGGGAGGAAAAATAAACTTTTGCAGAATTGTGAGAGGACTTACTAGCTACTTCCCCGTCTCTGCTTCTAAATAGATCAGATCTGGCCACTCATGCTAGGTGAGTCACTTCTCCAAGGCAGCATGCAGATATTCTGATCCCTTGTCCTCTTGCCAAGGGGCTTGGAGGAGGGAGCCCTTTGCAGCTGCCAATCATGAGGCATGAGTGGTCTTGGACTACCGGCCCCTAATGATGATTCAGCCTGTCTCATTCTTATATCTGTAATAAAATTGACATGTATTATTTTTTGTCTTTTGTGTGTGTATTGTTAGTAGCTAAATGAAGTTTAGCTTTCAAACAGCCTCCCAGGGGGAGATGGTCCCAGGCAACTGACCACAATCATGAGCAGTAATGAAACCCATCCATTTGTAACCTCTATGCTTTTTAGGGAGACTAATAAAGACATGCATCCTTGATTAGGGAGATTGGAATTAATTGTAATGATTGAACTTGGAGTGTGAAACTAAAGAAGTATTAAACTAAATTCTAAGAGAAGTGTTTTGGCAACAGGATTATAAATTAAGACATTAGTATGTGTACTCTAGCTGCTTAAGGGATTATAAACATCATTTAAGCACTTAATGACAGTGAAATTGTTCCAATGTCATCTGTGATTTGTGATGGAGATCAGCATGTCCAGATCAGAACGGAACTTCATAACCAGGGAAAGGACAAAACATTCTGACCAATATCTGGATTCTACAGGGTGAGTTGAACAGAACTATATATGTAGCAACCTCAGCTCCTCTGTGCAGGCAGCATTTAAATTCTGGCTATGAGTACACCATTTAAAGGAATGTTGCGAAGTGGGGTTCAGAGCTGCTCTTCACTCCTTACTGCCAGGGAAGAGTGTTGGCTCTGCATAGCAATTCCCTAGGATAGGCTCATTCAGAACATGACCTCAATCTTTCAGGCAGCTGCCAGTTTGCAAGGCTGTGCTGACTCAGCAAAATTCCCTGGAATTTGGAGTAAGGCGTCCAGGGCTGCTGACTGTGTCCTATCACCTTCATCATCAGGGCAGCCAGTCCTCAGAAAAGAGGATGAATATGTACCCTTCATACCACTGAGGTTCAGAGTAAAAGATGCTCATGAGGCCCAAAGTGAGAGGAGGAGGAAATAGGCAACATTCCTTCCAAATAATAAAAGTAATGGTAGTAAGAGCACTGGTGTTTATTGAGCACTGGCCCAGTGCTGAGTGCCTTTAATGCTTTCACAACATTATCTCGCTCCAGCAAGTCAATTTCTGGTCTGCCTTGAATAAAATCACAAAGTGTCTAAAGAAAATTGTTGTTAATCACTGAAGGTACCTTTGCACGTGCCAATTTTTGTTTTGTTTTTGTTGTCCATCTTTTCTCAAAGGCCTAACAAAGGTCAGCTGGGATATTCTATTGATACCCATGACACTGCCACACTTCTCATGCAAGTCTGAAAACCAGGACAAAAGAGCAATCTGTGCATAACGGATTCGCCTGCCTGGGAGAACTGAGAGGTCACATATTTGAAAAAGATGCATCTATGAACCTATCACCAACTCTGAAAGGTTGATATTCATATGGTCCTAGAAATTGGAGACAATTTAATTCTTACTGATCCAACATAAGATTTATTTTTTTAATTTAAATTCTTTTTTGTTGTTGAAAGTATTACATATCCAACATAAGATTATAAATGCTCTGTTGCATTGGAAAGTGTCTATTATACAGAGTACATAGATGCCATCACCATTACTGTTACTGAGAGGTTGGATATGTAGTGGTTAAGAATGAGAGCTTGGGAGGCTGACTGCCTGGTTTCAAATCCCTGCTTTGCTACTTACTAGGTGTGTGGCCTTGGGCAAGTTATTTGACTGCTTGTTGCCCTAATTACCTCATCTGTATAATGAGGATAATAACACTCCCTCATCAAGTTGTTGGGTTAAATTGCTTAGACCAGTGCCTGGCATGTGG
>NW_006287671.1:322481-346114 GCF_000327345.1 Myotis davidii
AATTGCTTCGGCATATGTCTGAGATTTTGTTGCCTTTGGATTCTTCTAGAATTTTTATGGTTTCCTGTCGTACATTTAAGTCCTTTATCCATTTTGAGTTTATTTTTGTATATGGTGTAAGTTGGTGGTCTAGTTTCATTTTCTTGCATATATCTGCCCAATTTTCCCAGCACCATTTATTGAAGAGACTATCAGATTTATTTTTTTAATTTTTTAATTTAAATTCTTTTTTGTTGTTGAAAGTATTACATATCCAACATAAGATTATAAATGCTCTGTTGCATTGGAAAGTGTCTATTATACAGAGTACATAGATGCCATCACCATTACTGTTACTGAGAGGTTGGATATGTAGTGGTTAAGAATGAGAGCTTGGGAGGCTGACTGCCTGGTTTCAAATCCCTGCTTTGCTACTTACTAGGTGTGTGGCCTTGGGCAAGTTATTTGACTGCTTGTTGCCCTAATTACCTCATCTGTATAATGAGGATAATAACACTCCCTCATCAAGTTGTTGGGTTAAATTGCTTAGACCAGTGCCTGGCATGTAGTCAGTGTTCATATGAGTTTGGTTGTATTAATCTGCAAGTAACAGAACGCCAGTTAACAGTAGGGTAGGCAATAAACACATGCAATTATCTTACATGACTAAAAGTTTGGAATGGGTAGTTCCGGGAGTTCAGTGGTGCCACCAAAAACCCATCTCTTAGTGTCTTTCCCCTCTTCCATCTTTAGCAGGTTGGCTTTTCATCTTCATAGTTATCACATTATGGTCACCAGGCTATGGCAGCCCCAGGCATCACATTCACATTCAAGGCAGGAAGAAGGGAGACGGGCAGGGCCAGCATCAACTGTCCCTTTTATCCAGAGCCTATCAAAGGAATTCTCCCTACATCTGATCATCAGGACTAAGTCACATGTCCAATCTTGTGTGTGAAAGAGGCTGAGCAAGTGACTATCCAGTTTTCTAACGTCTGAGAGGGGAAACGAGCAAAAACGAAGAGGGTTGGGCATGGTTGTTGAGGCAGCCAGACCACAGTGATTATATATGTTAGCTGTTATAATTATTATTCCAGTTCCTTAAGTTAGAAATACTGAAGTTATTTTCACTCCCCGTCTTCTTCTTCCCTGGCAAACAGTCACCAAATTTGGTGATTCCTCTTGCTCATTGTTTTCCATGCCCACCCCTTCCTTTCCCTTCATACTATTCTTTTTTTTTGTTTTGTTTTGTTTTCAGTTTTGTTCTTGTAATAGATAGTAATAGTCTTAAAAATATTTCTCTTCATCAGATGTTTGGTCCCCTTGCAAAACTTTTGGTTTCTGAGCTTGAATATGGAGTTTTACTCCATCAGTAATATGACTGTCATGTTGTAGTGCATTCTGAAGTTCTTCTGAAGAAAAGTGAATCCAATCCATACTTTTGTGAAAGCCAATCTCTTTGTCAAAAGGTGCAGTGCACTTTCAAATATGGCCAAACTGTGCAAAGTGTTCTCTCAGCTCACTCGAGGAGGCAGTCCAGGGAATTTTTCTGACAAAGGCAATGGGCCAACCAGTATTGGCCCGGAGAGCCATAGTGGACCTCGCTGCTAAAGCCGCCATCTTTAGCTTGAGGGACCTCGGCCCCTTCATACTATTCTTAATGGAAAAATGCAGCATCTTTTGTTCTATATCCCTCAATCTCCTGTTTCTCCATGCTCTGCTCCATCTTGTACTCTACTAGGTGAATCTTCATCAAACATCTCTATCATGGCACTTTCTTTCTCCCAATCCTTCCCTATTGTCTCCAATAGTGATTCTTAAACTTCTTTGCACATCAGAATCACCTGAGAAACTTGTTATAAATCAGATATCTTTTGAAAAGTAGATGCCATGGTTACAAAATAATGTATGGCAAGATAAATGGGTAATAGATTTTCATCATGTCACCATGTTCACTAGGTCAGCATCAAAGGGATTTACATAAATGCTCAGAAGGCAGAACAACAGAATATGGGAGGGATAGCCCTCTTGGCAGATTTTTATGGAATAAGGTAAAAGGAAGACTTTGGTTTTTACATCACATAGTGAGTCTTCTTTTAGCTGTGTGATTTTATTCTTAGTTTAACATGTATTAGTCCCATGTTCAGAAAAAGACAGCTTTAACTCTTATGTTGGAGGATAATATATTATTTATTCCTCTTCAAGGTGAAATATGAGCTTTCAAAAAAAAATCCTGCCCTGTAGTTGTTACAGCATTTTAATGTGCTTTTATATTTAATAATTTTAATGCAGTACATTAATTTTGATTATAAATGTTCCCACACACATGCCTATTGGTGATAATATTTTATGTTTACCCTCTCATTTGTACATTTTTTGGGGGTAATGCATTCTGATAACTCATTAGGATACATGGCTGGGAAATTCTCATTTTAAAGTAGAATAGTTGTTAAGTAACATTAAATTTTAATTAGAACTCTTCACTGCATTTCATTATGAGGTTATTCTGTAATTTTCAGCAACTCCTGGTGTTTACTAATGCAGAAGTGACAGCACATAATACCGCTACATTATTGCCACATCGCTGGAGAAGACAATTGGAAAATAAGGAACAGAGGCATTGTTTATAGAGCCACAAGGGAAAACACAACCTCAGAACATAATGCTTTTTTCCCCTTTAAATACCCTTTTTCATGTCCATTTTGGCAACATACAGCATGTAGATCTCCCCTACCATAGGTTGAGTAGCCTACGTATAATATCTCTAGTTGCAATTTTCACATTTGCATGAAACCTTTTCTTGTAAGAGCAGGTGTGAAGTGGGGCTTGGTAGATAATAGTTCTAAGTTGCTCAGATATATTATTTGTGGAAAGAAAATAAATCTCCAAATAACTGCCACAAACTAAGATTTCTAAGAAGCTTTATGCTTTTTAAATAATCAGATTTTAATCCCTCTTTAATTAGGATGCAGATATTAAACTATGACCAATGAACATAATGGTGTTAGGAAGCTCCATCTAATGTACCCTCCACAATATGGCAGGGATGTATGGGTTGCGATGTTCATATATGAGCACACTGAAATTATTTTTTCCATTTAAAATTTTCTTTATGCAGATCTCATAATCTTGCTGTTAATTTGATATCTGCTCCCTTCCCTCATTATGCCCAAGAATGCTTCTGTACACTCAAATTGAATTGAGGCAACTATTTTAATAATTTGGATGAGAAATAGCTTTAACAAAGACATTTAGATAATAGGCGTAATTTGTGTTTGTGTATGTGTGTTTAGGTGGTGTTGGAGTTGTTTTGGTGAGGGGTAGTTAAGCGAGGGGATGAGATAATATATATGGAATAGATTACCTTTATAAATAACTGAATTCTTCTCTTAATATGCCTTTTCAAACTAGAGTTAGAAAGCAGACATTATTGTGTTGTTCTTGTTCTTAGAGTAGGGGTGGGGGGGCACTCAGTCTTTCAACCTTAAATATGGTATTAGTTGTAGTACACGTATTATCTTGTATTACATTGGGAATCAAGCCTGCAACCTGTGCATGTGCCCTGACTGGGAATTTAACTGTGACCTCCTGGTTCATGGATCAACAGTCAACCACTGACACCCAACCACAGTGGCTGGGCTAAATTTTAGTTAGATTTTGTTGTCTGATGGTACTGTTAATTTCTTTTCTATTCTTGCTAATTTTATGTCTACTAATCTATTGATTACAGAGAGAATAGTATTGAAGTAAACAACTATAATTTTGGATTTGTCTATTTCTCCTTTCAATTCTTTTAGTTTTTGTTTCATGAAGCTTTGTTGTACATGCATATTCATTTAGCATTGCTATGTATTCTTTTAGAATTGATATTTTTATCATTATGTAATGTCTCTATTCCTGTAATTTTCTTTTCTCTGAAGTTTACTTTGTTATTAATATAGCAATGCCAGCTTTCTTTTGATTAATGTTTGCATGGTATATCCTTTCTATTCATTACTTTAATCTACTATCCTATATAACAGTGGTTCTCAACCTTCCTAATGCAGCGACCCTTTAATACAGTTCCTCATGTTGTAGTGACCCCCAACCATAAAATTATTTTCGTTGCTACTTCATAACTATAATGTTGCTACTGTTATGAATCGTAATGTAAATATCTGATATGCAGGATGTATTTAGGCGACCCCTGAGAAAGGGTCATTCAACCGCCAAAGGGGTCGCAACCCACAGGTTGAGAACCGCTGCTGTGTAATAAAGAGCTAATATACTAATTAGACCTGATGACAGAACAACCAGTGGGCGAGGCGCGGGGCCACAGGGCAGTGAGGCAGCTGGGGCCTCTAGTACCATTGGGCCTCTAGTACCATTATATTTTCTTTTCTCCAACTTCAAAAAGTTACTTTTATTTGTAAAATACCAAATGATCCATTGTAGGAAAAAACCCCTACATTTTCTTAAATGAAAGTAAAAATTATGAGTATACTAGTATTACAATTGTTTGCTAGTTTTATTTTTTACAGCTCTATTGATGTTAATTGGCAAATAATTTTGTGTATATTTAAGATGTACAACAGGATGGTTGATATACCTGTACATTGCAAAATGATTACCACAATGAAGCTAATTAGCACATTCATCACCTCACATAGTTATCCTTATATTATGTATGTGGCAAAACACTTAAGATCTACTCTCTTAGCAAAATTTAAGCATACAATGTTACGAACTATAGTGACCCTGCTGTACATTCATTCTCATGGATACCTAAAGCTTTGTTTTTATTTGTATTAAGTAAATGAGTGAATGAATGAACTGACTGACTTACTATGTAACTCAGCTTCCTCACTTGAAAATTCATTCATTGAGTTGGTTTTTTAATATCTATGCATCTATCTTGTGAGCACCAGAGAAATAATGAAGCATAAGAAATATTCACAGTCCCAAACAAAAGTGTTGAACTAGATGATATCAGAGGTCGAAAAACTTCTTTTAGCAATTCTTTTGAGTGAGTCTGCTGGCAATGCATTACAGTTTTTCTTATCTGAGATGTTCTTTTTCTTTAAAATATATTTTTATTGATTTTAGAGGGGAAGGGAGAGGGAGAGAGAGGTAGAAATATCAATAATGCAAGATAATCATTGATCAGCTGTCTCCTGCACGCCCCCTATTGGGGATGGAACCCACAACCCCAGGCATGTGCCCTGGGAATTGAACTGTGACCTTCTGGTTCACAGGTTGATACTCAACCACTGAGCCACATTGGCCAGGCTGAGATGTTCTTTTTTAATACTTATTTATTTATTTTGAATCTTTATTGTTGAAAGTATTACATAGGTCCTCCCCCCCCATTAACCTCTTCCAGCCCACCCCCCAACCCCCAAGCCCTCATCACCCCATTGTCTGTGTCTATGGGTTATGCATATACTCATACAAGTTCATTTGTTGATCTCTTCCCCCTCACTCTCCCTTGCCTTCCTTCTGAGGCTCAACAGTCTGTTCATGCTCCTATGTCTCTGGATCTATTTTTATTCATCAGTTTTTTAACAAAAATAAAACCAGCTCTAGCCAGGTTAGCTCAGTGGATAGAGCATCAGCCCCTGGACTGAAGGGGTCCCAGGTTCAATTCCGGTCAAAGGTGCATACCTCAGTTGCAGGATTGATCACCAGTCCTGGTCAGAGCATGTGAGGGAGGCAGCCAATTGATGTGTCTCTCTCACATAGATGTTTCTCTCTCTCTGTCTCTCCCCGTCCCTTTCACTCTCTCTAAAAATCTATGGAAAAAATATCCTAAGGTGAGGATTAAAAAAACAAAACAAAAACAAATGATCATTCCTGAATGTTTTCACTGGATATACAATTCTTTCTTGACTTTTTTTTTTCTTTCAGCACTACCAATTAGAAGAGCTGATGGACAGGCTCAAAGGGCAGAGTAGGCTCAAAGCACTGACTAGCCAATTGTGCCAGCTATTAGGCAGAATTGCTTAGCATTGTCAGTGCCTGCTTTTTTTAAAAACTTCTTCCAAAAAATTACTCCATTGACTAAGACCCAGGGGTTGCAAGTGCACTCTAAGGAGTCTTGGCTTTCACATCACAGGCAAGGGAAAAGCATCTGACTGAGAAGAGCTTAACTGACCCGGATATATGTAAGCCATCATAGACGAGTGTTTAGAATGATGGCTCTGGAATAACACACACTTAGCTTTGAATCCTGGATTTACGACTTATTGTGGAACAGGGTAAGTGCTACTTCTCAGAGCCCTGGTTTCCTTATCTGTTAAAAATAGGATAACGATGTTTACTTACTTCCCTCTCTTGGTGATTGTGGCGACCAATTTATGTAATCTGAAGAACAAAATGTACTCAGCGAATGTTAGCTTTTTATTCTTAGATTGTGTTGTGGGTGTCAACAAGTCACTGTTCACTTGGTCCTTCTAAAAGGGTGCAAGCAAGGGCAAAATCATGGGCATGACCTTTCTTGCATGAGCAAAGGAGTCATCACATTTTCCATGCTGAAACTATATCAGTTCCTTAAGTCAAATGTTATCAGAGCTAACAATGATTTACTTAAAACAATTTTTAAATCTTTATTGTTGAAAGTATTACAGATCCCCCCCCCCCGCCCCCGCATTGATCCCTTCCAGCCTGCTCCCATCATTTCCCCAGGCCTTTCCCACACTATTGTCTGTCCATATGCATATATGCATATAAATTCATTGATTAATCTCTTCCAGCCTTTCTCTGAAATACATCAGCCTGTTGCATGTTTCAATGTCTCTGGATCTTTTTTGTTTACCAGTTTATTTTGTTCATTAGATTCCACATATAAATGAGATCATGTGATACTTGTCTTTCTCTGACTGGCTTATTTCACTTGGCATAATACTCTCCAGGTCCCTCATTGCTGGCGGTATTTGTCTTTCTCTGACGGGCTTATTTCACTTACCATAAAGCTCTTCAAGTCCATCCATCTGTCACAAAGGGTAAGATTTCCTTGTTTTTGACAGCTGCATAGTATTCCATTGTGTAAATGTATCACAGGTTTTTAATTCATTTATCTACATAGCTATTGTACATAATGCTGCTATGAACATAGGGGTGCATATAGTAGTATTCTTTCTTATTAGTGTTTCTGGCTTCTTGGGATATACTCCTAGAAGTGGGATCACTGGATCAAATGGCAGTTCCATTTTTTAAAAGCTGCCATGAAATTTATAACAATTTCTAATGGAGAGTCTCTTTTTTTAAAACAAAAAATTCATATAAGGAAATGCTAATATTTCAAGAAAGTTATTGGAAGGATCTTAATTGACATGTGTAAGTGCTATAGTGCAATTTGAATTCAAATAGGAATTCTTTATTTGTTATCCTTTGGAGGATATGTTTATTGATTTTAGAGGGAGAGGAAGAGAGAGAAAAAGAGAGAGAGAGAGAGAGAGAGAGAGAGAGAGAGAGACAACAGTTCAGCCACCCCCACTTGATCCCCTGGGGGACTGAACCTGCCACCTTCTGGTATATGGGTCCATGCTCCAACCAACTGAGCCACCTGGCCAGGGCTAAATAGGCATTCTTAATATTTCCTTTTAAGTGGGCTTTATTTCTCTCTTGTAAAACTAAAAATTGATTTCTCTTTTTTAGCAAAATGGGTGCCGACTAGGGTTCACGGTTAGGAGATGTGGTACAGCTGTTCTTTTATGGCTTCCACTTAGTGTGGAAGCAGCCTTACCAGAGCAAGGCAGAAGCGAACAATAGGAATAAAAAAAGTGCTTCTGCAAAGGATTGATCGGTGGTTTAACAAAGATTGACATCAGCATGACATTCTCTCCGTAAATGCACAAGGTTGCACAGAAAAATCTCCCCTATTTACAAATAGTCAATTTTCCATCTCATTTCTCCTTGGTATTCTCTTAAAGTGCACTGCAGGAATGGGATTTCTTTGCCTTTCTTCCCTCTATACTGGGATAGGAAAGTTCCCTGAAAAAGCCCCCCTAATGGAATCTTGTCCGATAGAATTCTCATCTGGAATTTATTACCAAAGCAACTCTCCAACAGGTGTTTGGCACATGTTCCCAGTCTCCTGAGAAGGGGATTCACAGTACGAAGCTTGGAATTTATTGAGGTCTCTTATTCAAGTCTTTTTCTAGGTCTGCTAATAGTGTGTGGCAGGAAATACTAGGGACTCATCCAAATCCATATTCTTCTCTTCATTCTGGGTGCACAGCTGGACCACATTTCCCTGCCTCCCTTGTGGCTAGGTGTGGTCATGGACTTGAGTTTTATCTGAAGCTACTATGTCCTCCTTTCAGGTTTGGTCTATGTAAACCTCCCATAAATTCCTTTTTCTTTTCTCCTTCTTGCTGGTTAGAAGAGGTGACGCCCAGGGCAACCTCAGAACACAGGTGTTGAAGATGGCAGTGGCTCCGTGAATGACTGCTCTGCCAACCTGTTCACTTGCCAACAGTATTGCCAGTACTGTTCTGTAAGCAATAAATAAACTTGTATTAAGTTTGAGCCATTATACATTTATTTGCTATAGCAGTTATTCTCACTATAACTTACTTTTTTCTATGCTTTCAGTCACAGTATACATCAGGGCTATGAGTTCTGCTGACCCAGGGCCAGTACTCCTTGAAGCTTCTGTTATAACTTTAATCCTCACACATCCCTTTCTCTGGGAATCTGTAGTCCAGGTTATTGTGCAATGATGCTAAAGTCATTCTTTCTCTTTTCGAGAACAGTTACTATTTTTATTCAGTCACTCATTCATTTCACCATCTGGTGAATAAATCATTTATTCATTTGATTATCTGTTCTCAAAAATGTTCCAGACACTTATAAGATGAATAAATACAACAAAATTTCCTATGAGAACCAGGAGTGAAAAAAAGAAAGGAAAACAAGGGTAGAATCAACAAATGGAGCCAGAAATGTTAGCCAATACACATAGAGCTCATCTCATTAGCTCCTGCCTTCTCTAACATCTTCCTCATGAAGCTGCTACTGGTTGCGTCCCCATATCTCTTTTTTTCACAAACCCTAATTTCTTGCAAGACCATTTCTTTAACCATTTCCTGATGGCCCCATCTCCTCCTATGGGATCTTTGGTGGCTTCTCATTCCCTTAAACTTCATCTAGGCAGTGGCACAGTGATGAGGGAAGCATTAACTGGGGACGTCATTGTTCTTATCATGAGGCTGAGTATTTTTCCATATATTGCAGTTATTTTTCTTTTCTGTTTCTTTTGTGAGTTTTTATTCTAATCTATTACTGATCTTTCTATTGGATTTCTTTTTTTATTGACATATAGGTGTTCTTTACCTTTGAACAATATTAATCACATTTTATTTTATTTTTTTACAGATTTGTGCTTTATTTTTTATTTTTTTATTTTGTTTTATTGCTTAAAGTATTACAAAGAGTATTACATATAAATATTTATGTTACAGATATTTCCCCCAATTTGCCTTTCATCTTTTGAAATATATGTATGCAAGTTATATAATTTTTTGAATTTGTTCCTTTTTTTCTTTAAATCTTTTATTTTGAGCAGTTTTAGGCTGGCAGCAAAATTGAGGGGGAGGTACAGAGATTTCTCATAAACTCCCTGCCCTCAGACATGCATAGCCCTCCTCCTTATCAAAGTGGCACATTTGTTACAACTGATAAACATACACTGACACATTATTATAACCCAACGTTCATAGTTTACATTAGGGTTCACTCTTCGAGTTGTACATTCTATGGGTTTGGACAAATGTCTAATGCAATGTGTCCACCATTATAATATCAGACTGAGTAATTTCACTGCCCTAAAAATCCTCCGTGCTCCACCTATTCATCTCCCTCTGCCCAACCCCTGCCAGCCATTGATGTTTTCACTCTCTCTATAGTTTTGCCTTTTCCAGAATTCCGTATAGTTGGAATCATATAGTACATAGCCTTTTCAGATTGGTTTCTTTAACCTAATTTAATTTTCCTCCATTTCTTTTCATGGCTTGATAGTAGCTCATTTATTTTAGTTCTAAATAATGTTAGATTGTCTGGTGAACCACAGTTTATCCTTTCACCTACTGAAGGACATCTTGGTTGCTTCCAACTTTTGGCAATTATAAAAAAAACTGCCATAAACACCTTATGAAGGTTTTCGTGTGGACATAAGTTTTCACATTCTTTGTGTAAATACCCAGGAGAGTATTGCTGGGTCATCTGATAAAAGTATGTTTAGTTTTGTAAGAAACCACCAAACTGTCTTCCAAAGTGGCTGTACCATTTTGCATTCCCACTAGTAATGAAAGAAAGTTCCTATTGCTTCACAAACTCACCAGCTTTTGGTGTTGTCACTGTTCTGGATTTTGGCCATTTTAATAACTATGTAGTAGTAGTATCTCATTGTTTTTAAAAAATATATTTTTATTGATTTTCAGAAAGGAAGGGATAGGAAGAGAGAGATAGAAACATCAATGATGAGAGAGAATCATTGATCGTCTGCCTCCTGCATGTCCCCGACTGGGGATCAAGCCTGCAACCTGGGCATGTGCCCTTGACCAGAATTGAACTGCAGCTTTTTGATGTACAGGACCCTTCAGTCCACAGGCCGACACTTTATCCACTGAGCCAAACTGGTTAGGGTTGGTTAACAGTTCTTTATCAGATGCCTCTTTTGCAAATATATTCTTTTTTTTTTTTTTTAATCCTCACCCGAGGATATGTTTTGTTGATTTTTAGAGAGAGAGGAAGGGAGAGAGAAACATTGATGTGAGAAACATCAAGTGGTTGCATTTGGTAAGCGCCTTGACTGGGGATGGAACTCACCACATAGGTATGCACTCTGACCAGAATTGAACCGCAGCTTTTTGGTGTACAGGATGATGCTCTAATTACCTGAGGCACCCGGCCAGGGCACGTTTGCCAATCTTTTATTTTTTCATTTTTGGCTTGAGAAAATCTTCCTTACCACAGCTCACAAATATATCTTCCTAGTTTTCTTCTGCATAGAAATGTATAGATGAGGTAGAAACAGGTTAGCTGCTTAGCAAACTCTTTTCCTTTTTCTCCCAAGTACAGAGCCAGACTTCCTATCCCAACCTTCCTGGCAGTTGGGTGTGGCCATGGGATTGAGATCTGGCTAATGGAATGTGGACAGAGTCAAATTGCCATCTTCCGAGACTTGCCTGTCTGATCTTTTATCCTCTTTTCCCTTTGGGTTGGCTGTAATGGATACAACCTTCAGGGAGAATGGGGAGCTATGTATTGAAGATGGTGGAACAATAATTTGGAAGGCGCTTGGGTCTGAATCATTCCTTGGAGAAGAGCTACTCAATCAGAAACAATTGTCTTGACTTTTACATGAGTTTTAAGCCACTGAGATTTGGGGACTTATCTGTTCCAGCCACTAATGACAACTAATATATATTTACACTAATGACCTTAACTAATATATATATATTTACACTAATGATCTTAACTAATTATATATAACTAATAGATGTAAATATCATGTATAATAATGATTGCAAAAATAGTAATGTGTAATAATGATTGCTAAAATAACTTATTTTTGTGGTTGGTATGAGAGAAGGATCTAACTGAAATTTCTTGCCCCCAAATGGATAGCCAATTTTGAGGGATCATTTGTCTTTTGTCTACCTTTATAGCATGCTACCCTTATCATATATTTGACTGTGCTATACACAATCACCAATTTTTGGCCATTTTGACCTCTAAAGATAACAGTTTCAGTAGATTTAATATTAAATTCCTCTTATGTATATTAGAATGTTTATAGACTTCCTATCTTTGTCCACCAATCTATGTTTCTTTACCAGTAGCTTACTGTTTCAATTACTGTAGCTTTATAGTATATTTCATACCAGGCAGGGCAAGATGAACTTTAAAATCAGTCAGTCAAATTCTATAAAAAATCCTGTCGGGATTTTGAGTGGATTATATTTTGCATTATATTTATACTGTATAGATTAATTTTTAGAGAATCAACATTTCTATAAAATGAAGTTTTCTCAATTGGGAGTGTGAACATAAACAAGCAATATGAAACTTGTCCACAAATAATTAAAAATGTGTAAGTCTCAGCTCTAGGGAAGGGGTTTAATGGCCACCGCTCAGGTTGTTCTAAAGTATGGGTAGGATGTGTAATTTACCCACTGGGGCATTTTGAATTAAGCTGTACCTGCTCTCCATGGTTTCTGTAAGGGAAAAAGGGATGCTGTTATTTATTAATTAATTAATTTTCTGCATCTCTCCACTAGGGTGTAAGTACTGTAGAATTAAGACTTTGCCTCCTGCACTCTTCAGTTTTTCCATTGCTTAGAACAGAGCCTGACCCATCACAGACCCTTAATGTTTGTCAAAAGAAAGAACGAATATGAGGTCTCAAGTCCTTAATGAGGATGATGATTTGCATCTGCAGATAATATATAAGATGTACATCACAGCAACAGAGTGCCTATTTCTTCTGGCTCTTATGAGTACCCACAGCTGCATTATTGAGCCATGCTGAATTGTTATAGAGAAATGGTGTATAAAATGGCAGTGACAAGTAAAGCATTCACAAGCATGATGTTAGCATAAATATTGCAATGAATCAACTAGGTTACTCATCTCAGCATTGTTTTCAGGAGAGAATGATAGGGAAATGGTTTTAAAAAAACTATGGCATATTTATGCAATAGAATACAAACAAAAGAAGAATTGATATGGAAAGATTTCCAGGATAAATTGCATTGTTAAGTTTAAAAAAAGCAGAATAGGCTATATGATATGCAACATTTTGTGGGGAAAAAGGGAAGGAAATAAAAGTACCTATTCATGTTTGTCTCTAGATTCATAATCCCTAAAAGCATTAAAAGAAATTAACAAAAGTGATTTCCTGTTGGAGTAGTGATGGAAAACTGTATACTTTTCACTGTATACTTTTATATATTGTTTGATTCTGGAACTATGTAGATATATTGCTATTTAAAAATTAAATAAAATATAAAAATTATTAGAGTAACAATCACATTTCATCTAAGAAATAGTCTCTATCCATTAGTTGGTACAAGAAATAAATGTAAATTATTTCAGATTAGTACACAGAGGAATCTGTGTCTTTGAAAAGGCTGTGAAGTGTTTGTAGAAATAACATGTAAGGCAGTGGCAACAGCATAGGGGAATCAGACACATTCCCTACTTGGTTTCATTTCATTCAGGTCGCTTTTCTCACCCAGGCAGTTAGGGTTAAAGTGCTTTTATTCTTTTCAGTGAAATTTCTGTTTTAATGCAAAGAGTTTCAGCCTTGTCCTCTCAGTTCAAGATAAATCAATTAAATATCCTATATAATAAAACCCTAATATGCAAATTGACCGAATGGTGGAATGACCAGTGGAATGACTGGTCACTATGACACGCATTGACCACTGGTGGGCAGACGTGCACTGACTAGTCAGGAGCAGCTCCTGTGTTGAGCATCTGCCCCCCGAGAGGGAGTCAACTGGCAATGGCAATTGTGGGGTGGGGCTGGCCAGTGGGCAGTGCCAGGCTGCCAGCCAAGGCGGGTGCCAGCGGGAGCCCCTGATCGCCCTGCCCACCATTCGCCCTGCAGATGACCCTGATCACCAGCCAGGCCTAGGGACCCTACCCTATATATTGGGAACAGTCTCTTAGATTTAAAAATTAAAACCTGGCAAGGCTACTCTAACACTGAAAAACAGGATGATGCAGTGATGACATGCATGGGCTCTGGCTTGCACATTTTGTGGTCAGTCCTGATTCTGACACTTAAAACTGTGTGACAAAGCCAATTACTTAACTTCTCTCTGCTTCAGCTTTCCACCCATCAGATGGGAAAATGGTACTACTGCCTCAGAAGGCACATGTTATGTAGTACTTTTTATAATCAGGGCAAAAAAATGTAGCTGCCCATACAACAGCAAGATGCCTTTCACCTGTATGAAAAGTATGGTCACTGGTGCATGCAGCATCCTGGATTGTGAGAGGATGCAGGCTGGGCTGAGAGACACCCCCATCCCCGTGAACAAATTTCATGCACTGAGCCTCTATTTTTAATAATTTCAAGGTATTATTTGTTCCAGATAAGTGACTTACCCACAGATCACTTATTCACTAAAATAAATTTGTTAACGAATGTATAGAATTGCAAATATTGAACATTCTTAGCTGCCAGGGCCTGGTTCATTCATCTTCCTCATTAATATTAACCATCCTTTCCTATCTACACTAATAAAAGACAAAGATGCTAATTGACCGTACCTTCGCTACACCCACCAGCCAATCAGAGCGACTATATGCAAATTAACCCAACCAAGATGGTGGTTAATTTGCATATACCGGCTGGGAGTGAAGACTGAAGACAACATGGAAGCGAAGTGCTGCAGAAGGGAGCAAAGTAGAGGCGGTGGAGACAGGAACAGAGCCAAGGCAATGGAGGCGGGAGGCGGGAGGTGGGAGGGAAACCAGCCGGGCAGCGGAGCGGAAGCAAAGCCCACTTCAGCGGGTTTCGCTTCCTTCTCTGCTTCACTCCAGCAGCAGGAAGCCCTATTCTTGCAGGAATCTTCCTGCAATGGGCCTCTAGTGTGATTATAAGAGCCATTGTCTTTTATTTTATTTTATTTTTTTTAAACCTCTTTTTTTTAAAAAAATATATTTTATTGATTTTTTACAGAGAGGAAGGGAGAGAGACAGAGAGCTAGAAACATCGATGAGAGAGAAACATCGATCAGCTGCCTCCAGCACATCTCCCACTGGGGATGTGCCCACAACCCAGGCACATGCCCCTGACCGGAATCGAACCTGGGTCCCTTCAGTCCGCAGGCCGATGCTCTATCCACTGAGCCAAACCGGTTTTGGCAATATAAGAGCCATTGTCTTCTAAATTTATATTGTGAACAAGAGTTGAGAAGGCTTTACTTATGTTACATTTGTAAAAACATTATCTTAAACAGATGTACCATTATCAGAAAATATTATTGATTAGGAACTGTATCAAGAGAAGTTACATAAATTCAGCCATGATCTTATAGGAATTTACAATGAAAGTTTTATTTTAAAATTGAAGTTACATAAGGTAGATTCAATAATAATAATTGTGAAAGTTCTCTGTGAAGTGCAGCATGCAAATATGTGGTGTTATTTTGGGGGGCGTGCGTTGTCATATAAAAATAATATGAAGGTAGAAGTGACATAGAGGATGAATGGGCAATTCAGGCGGGGGAAGATGGATGAAAGTGCTTCTAATAAACATAATCAGCTTTCAGCTAGGTAAAAAGGCCCCACAAATATTCAGGTTATTAACTGAAACTCACCAACCCCTTAGTAATCATGCATCTAATGAAAGTGAGTGCTAATGGCTCAAGGAACTAAGAGTCAAATAATGAAGTTCTATTAAAATGTTTTCTCCATCTGTCTTCAATTATTTAGATCCAATCTAATTTTTCTTCAAAATTAAAGTCTGGGGCTGGAGCTAATTTATGTGACAGGACATTTAAAAATAGATGTCCTCTGTACCTGTATGTAAATCTCTGAGACAGAGTATGGTATGTTTCCACAGTGCTGTTGTTGAAACACATTTTTCTAAACTTATTAAAATAACAAGTAGCCCTGCGCACAAATCCATGTGCCAGTAGCTCGCTGCCTCCTTCCTGTAGCTCTCTGCCTGCTGTCCAGTCCTCCTGTAGCTCCCCCCACCCCTCTCTCTTAGCTTGCTGTCCTGCTCCCTCCTGTAGCTCTCCCCCACCCACTTATAGCTCACTGGCTCACCGTCCTGCTGATCTGTGATCCGGTCATTACACAGTCAGTCATTATGTAATGACCATTTGCATATTACACTTTATTATATAGGATGTTCAATGCAAAGAGCATAATGGAAGCTTTGTCTCTGAGCACTGAAATTTAGAGGGCCTCCAAATTACGTTTTCCTCGCTTATATCTTACCTACTACCAACTATTTCTTTTTTTTCTTTATTTTTATTTTTATATATTTTTATTGATTTCAGAGAGGAAGGGAGAGGGAGAGATAGAAACATCAATGATGAGAGAGTATCATTGATTAGCTGCCTCCTGTACACCCCCTACTGGGGATCAAGCCCACAACCAGAGCATGTGCTCTTGACCAGAATCAAACCCGGGACCTTACAGTCCACAGTCCAGTGCTCCATCCACTGAGCCAAACCAGGTAGGGCCTACCACCTGTTTCTTCAGTAGCTGTGTCAAGCACCCTTCACTTTTACTTAAACCCCTTGACATACATAGAGAAAGCCAAGAATCTAGGTCAAAGACTAAGAGAATGAAGCATTCATGGTCTGAAGTAACAGTATGTATTTAGCTTCTTGGAAAATTATTGCAGAACTGTTCCTAAACCTGGAGTCTCAGGGGCCATTCAAGAAATAGCCCCTTTCTGGGATCTGGGTATCTGGGACTTATTTTATTTTGATGTGTAGCCACTGGTTATTATTCATCATTGTTCAGGAGCCAGGTACCTGTAAAAGGATTCATGGAGAATGGCTGGTTGCCTTTCCTGGTTGGAGTACCTGGGACTTACAGCCACCCTCAGGCCTGACCACTGTTCAGCCTTCTCCCCCTCTCCATCTTCTATTGTTTCTTTTCTCTCTGGCTCTGATCTTCTTTTCCCATACGTCTTTAGTAGTATTTTCCTATACAAAATTTACCTCTCTTTTAAGGCCCCATTTGTATATCATCTTACTGTGAGAAAAAACTTCCACATTTTGATAGAACCAGCACTAATGAATTAATAACTTACCAGTGGGAATGACTCAGGGTAGAGTAGTTATGAGTATACCAGGTTGAGGGACTTTTTCCTCAAGGGGTAGGTATTGTCCCATTTGAATGGACAATATACACATTTTAATTCCTGAATGTATGCACTGCTACAGCCTGCAGTTATTTCTTAATCCCATATAATAAAAGCCTAATATGCAAATTGGCAAAATGGCAGAATGACCGGTGGAACGGCAGTTGCTATGACATGCACTGACCACCAAGGGGCAGACGCTCAATGCAGGAGTTGCCACCAGCCCTCAGTTCCCAGGCCAGCCAAGGTGGGTGCCAGTGGGCACCCTTTCCCCCATTGCCCCGCTAGTTGCCAGCCAGGCCTAGGGACCCTACCCATGCATGAATTTCATGCATTGGGCCTCTAGTTATCTCATAAGAGGCATTAACCAAATGAATAATTCGAAAATATTTGGCACTGAAATACACAGTACATCCCCCCGCCCCGGAAACTTATTTGACTAATTACATTTGGCTTGAATTTGTATTAAAATAACTATTTCTCTAGAGTACACACCAAACTGCTTCCAAGGAGAGGCAATCTAGAAATAGTTGGGACATGGGCAAGGGCCAAAGAGAAATGAAAAATGCTCACAATCAGAAGATTCAACATTTTAGTCAATTATTCATTTATATCTTGCTATATTCCAAAAATGATTTTGAGGGGGAACAGTAGCTGCGTCTCACACTGGGAGCATTGTGCCTTTTGAGGCCCACATGTAAGATTCCAGCTCTGTCCAGTGTAGCATTATGCTGTCTGATGATAACAACAACCGTAATCATTCCTGGATGGCCCAGAGTGTCAAGTACTCTGCTGAATACTTAACATGGCTTATCTCATTTAATCCTCACATTACTTGTCTCATTTTACAGATGAGGCTCAGAGAGATTAATTGCCTTGCCCAAAGTTACAAGGTAGTACAAGGCAGAAGGGCCATTTGGAACCCAGTTTCTGTGGCTCTGGTTGATACCTGTGTTCCTACTACCTTCGCCTTGTTGCCCCTGTTTTTGTTGAAGATAAGCTATGCAGCTCTGGCTGAAGCACTGTCTACACCAGTGGTTCTCAACCTTCCTAATGCCGTGACCCTTTAATACAGTTCCTCATGTTGTGGTGACCCCAATTTCATTGTTACAAATTGAACATAATTAAAGCATAGTGATTAATCACAAAACAGTATGTAATTATATATGTGTTTTCTGATGGTCTTATGCAATCCCTGTGAAGGGGCATTTGGACCCCCAAAGGGGTCGCGACCCACAGGTTGAGAACCGCTGGTCTACACTGAATGTGAGGAACCAGCCTCTGTATATGTCAAAGTACGCCATCTGAGAAAGGGGTTGTATTCATTTACCAGGACAGTTTTGAGAAAACTAGTGGAACCAAAACTTTTGATGATTGCCCAGACACATTGGTTCCAGATAACTGTCAAGTCTTGAGATACCTTTATATGTCTACATGGTCTTGGCTTGACCAAAGGACCTGGCTGTAGAACACCTTACCCAGCACTGCACCTTCCTATTTGCCATTGCATTCCTTGGCTTATTCCTTGTATTATCCCCTGCCAAGTGTTCTCCCTCAAGCATAAGTCTTCATTCAGCCAGGAGCTGTGGGGTGGGAAGTACCAGTCAATGGGCCTTACAACCCATTGCATTGAGTAGGCTCAGCTTGTCCAGGGGTGAGCCATCTTGCCATTATCCTCCCAGTTCAACATCCTGCACTTAGCTGCTACTCAGCTCCCCAGTTACAGCTACTGAGAACTCAGTGGTGTTTGACCCCCATCTGTGACTGTTGGTGCAATCTCAACCCAAGTGTACCCTCTCAGAAGAAAGTTCCTCAGTGCAAGCTCTTTACCTGCACCTCTTTTTCCATCCTGCTGCCTACCATTCTCCACCCTCCTGTATTTTAATAGGTCAAAGTCAAAGATCAATAAATATTAAGTTTTAGCTCTTAGCAATTAATGTCAATGCTTCCTACAGTGGTGAAGCTTTTGGTAGTTACTCAAAACCGTTAGAATCAATTATATGCAGTTTTGTTTTTTAATGAGAAAGAAAAAAAAATCAAATCGAGCATGAATCTTCCTAAGCACACGCTCTCCCACCTTGTGGAAATTACTTTGCAGAAACAGAGCACAATATCTAAGTCATGTCAGTGCAAATCAAAGTAAGGACTTAATGCTTGTGTTATTTTAAAATTGTTTTCAGCCTGAGACTGACATACCTAATTGCTTTTTAAATATACCTGTTAAAGCATCAAGCGTGTTGTTGACAGTATTCAAGCATCTTTGGGTGGGCTGCTGTCATTAAGAAGCAAGGTTGGCATTTTCCTCTCTAACCTCAAACTTGATGGTTTTAATATCTAGGCTATTTAATTTACAGCAGGAAGAACTCTGGCGGATAATTTTTTTTACCAAAGCAATTTAAGTAAACAACAAAAAATAAAGAAAAGGGTAAAGCATTTAGCTTTCAGATAACACATCCTCCAAGGACTGTCCTCTGTTTTAGTGGCACTGCACAGATTTGTTTGAAGCTGAAGATGCTATATTTAAGGTTGACTTTTTAAGGAATCAGCTTCTGAATTCAACCCTGAAGCAAATGCTTTGACTTCAAGTGTAGTGTTGATGAATTACTGAACAGATTTTAATCAGAAGTAAAAATCCTAAATTTTCTTTTTTTAAAAAATATATTTTATTGATTTTTTTACAGAGAGGAAGGGAGAGAGATAGAGAGCTAGAAACATCGATGAGAGAGACATCGATCAGCTGCCTCCTGCACATCTCCCACTGGGGATGTGCCCGCAACCCAGGCACATGCCTTTTTTATTATTTCTTTGTTGGAGGTCAAGAGTAACCCCTTGGGGGGACAAAGCAGAAAAAAAATAAAATTCACTTAGTTTGTTTCATTGAGATATATTGCTTTGGTTTTCTCCCCACCATCAAAGTTCATCCTTCATTCAGCAAATACCAATGGACCATCTACTACATTTGAGGTACTGTTCTCTGCACTAGGAAGTGTAGTGACCATACTCCAGAAAGACGCATCACTGGGAGCATCTCTGTACCAGTATGATGAGGATTTACCTGGGGAAACCCTGACTGAAACGAAAATGTCTTAGGAGAGTTGTGAAAAGTAAAGGCACAGAATTTCTTCTTCTTCTTTGATATACATTTCAATCTGGATTTTACTTGAAAATGCTTTCTCATTTATTTTTGGTGAAATATAAGACAAAGGAGCCCAGGCTGTTTTTGGAGAACCTGCCTGCTTTTTGTTGTGGAAAGCAAGTTTTACATGAAGTAAAAGCACTATTCAAGGCTGGGACTATTGGTGACAAACACAGTGCTGTTTGTGCTAGAGGAGATATGCAATTTCCCCCCTCTGGTACAATGTGCGTTTATCAGAGCATTTATCAAATAATTTGGTCTTCCACTACATTATCAGGAATTAGCGAGTTTGGTTATGGACTTAATTATGCTTTTGTAAAAAATGTTTTTAGTCTGCTCTCAAAAATTTTGAAGTGGACCTTTATTATAGTTACCAAATTGTATGAAAGTGCATTGCCCTGGTCACATGAGGGTCACAGGTGGAACGTAGCAGGGCTGAAATGAAGGGTAATGGAGAAATCCAGTACTTGTGTTTGCTACTTAAATGTCAGGGCTGGGTAAATGGATTTCTCTACTTCCTAGGACTCGGCTCTTACTACATTAGTCTGACAGCAATTAGAGAGAAGAGGTTGCTCTGCAAATTGGCTTGGCGAATCACACAGTTCATCTTTTTATTGTGCAAACCAGAAAAAATGGCTTCTAATCAACCCACTTCGACTTTTAGTCAAAAAATTATTTACCATCCAATCAGCTGAAAGCACCTATGAAATGTCCTATTTGAATTAATTGAAGGGGAGAGATATTTGTACCAATAAGCTAATCACGATTGTGGGGGCACAGTCTTACTATGGAAACAATAAAGAGATGGCATTCTTATTGAGATGTCCTTGCCAAATTGATTCATGCTTTTAGGAGAATTAATCTACATTTCAAATATAACTGGACTCTTATCAGCTAAATCAGAAATGTACCACTTCATGACTATGATGCTCAAAAGAAAGAGGTTTTCCTCTCAAATAGAACATGATTGATTTTGAACTTTTTGTAATCTTTGCATTTGATTCACATGATTGTCAGTCCCTTTGCTTTGTAACTGCTCTAGGATGTAACATTTGGGGGTGTTAGGTAAAAGTTTATTATTCGTACTTTTTAAAAAAGCATAAATTAACAGAGAACCGATGTGAGGCACAGGGAAATTTCCACTTTGCCCATTAGCACACTCAATGATTTAAAAAAAGTGAATGAATGAATGACACTTCTAAGTGGAGTGTAATAATGAATTTAAGGTAGTGCAAACGATAAGAATAGGCGCCTTTAAGCTGTGCCTTAACCTAGCTACCTTCATTGGGAAAACACTGAGATTCAGGCGGCCTGTGCTGGGAACTGGGGGGTGGTAGGCTGAAAACCTTGGCCTATTTGAGGAGAAACTTCACTTTGGTGTCTCAGAAGACAAAGATGTCTTATGAAGTATGAGTCCAAATTTTTGAACAACAATATCTTAGCAGAGAAAAACAAAAAGTCTCTTGAAACCAATTTTTTTTTGATAAGTCCTAATTCTTCTCATTAACTAAACCAAAATCATAAAATTAAAGAAGGTTTTTTAAACAAGGGTTGGTTCTTTAAAGAGAAAACGCCCCTCTTTTAGATGAATGTTACACAATGGAGGGTTAGGGGAACCTGCAGATAATGTCATGTCTTATTTGGGGTAGTGGTTCCAATCCTAGGCTTCCATTTCAAAAGAAGCCCTTTAATCTTTCAAAAAATAAATAGAACTCCATCGGGGAGGCGTCCCTTCTTGTGTTTCCCCCTGACTTCCCCTCCTGCCTCCGAACAGCTGGTTTATGCCTGCAGAGAGAGAAGGAGGGGCAGCTGGCTTTTGCTTTGATTTGAGCTCCATTGCCCTCACTCAGTTCGCTTCTCATTACCGGGGCCACATATGTTGTTAATACGCAAATAAAGCTTGCTACCTCTTGCAAGCTAAAAGGGTTTAGCTGAAGTAGACATTGTGCGTTTGGTACATATGGGACTGCCTGAGCGACAGCATCCTATTGCTTTAGTCCTCCATTCCTACCCAGACGGGGCCTCATTAGAAAACTGAAGGGCCAGTATGCAGGACAAGGGAAAAAGAAAGGAGGAGGGAAGGATTCCCAAATGTAGTGCTTTGTGGAGACTTAGGGCTCTTGGGTCACCTGGTCCCTGGTGGGAGGAGGGCTGCCTGGGTGATTTTCATGTGGCAGGCCTGCTACTTCTGGTTAGACCTGAATGTTGGCTTCCAGGCTTTCCTTTGTCTTCAAGGGTTGTTTATATCTTTTGAATTTAGTTTCAAGCAACAACCTCTCAGGGTCTCCATTCCCTGATGGCAAAGATGAGAAGGTTCACTCAATGGATGACCTTCTCGGGTCCCTTTCAGTGCTAACATTTAATCTTGCAAAAGTCCCCCACCAATGTATCAAACATATCCCAAAAAACACAAGGTGTGGATAATTAGGGATGAACAGAAGGTCCCAAATCCATGTGGAACAGAATAGTACATTTTTTTCTTTAACATTCTCTTTTTAAGCCTGTATACACAAGAGGTTGAAATTTTACTTGCATCCAATTTAGGCCTGCCCAAAGACCGGGTTAGCTCTCCTGAGGCAATTCAGAGGTAAGAATCCCCCAGGGCCAGGATTTACTGAGCATGTTCATAAACTCCACTGGTTTCCCACATTAAAGAAATGAGCACTCATTCTCATATCCTTGCTCAGATGTTTTGTTTGCTGAGAAGTGGGGGTGGCAGGCTGGGGGTTGTGGTGCTATAGGAAGTTTCATGGGAAAATGTGCAAAAAATAAAACAAAGATTTCTGTGCTATTCATTTTTTAAGAGAGACTATAACTAAATTCTACTTGTTTTATAGATTCCTTTCTTCCTTTTTTTCCAGAAAAAGCAAAACAAAACAACCCTCTGGCAGCAAATGCTTAGGTACTTATAAAGGTCAGGACCTTGGTGCAGATTATTAAAAAGAACGCTGTAAGTTTGCCTTGAGAATTAACTTCCCTCAGGTTTCTATTATTTTGTGTTTCTACTGGGTTAATTAAAAACTTAAAAGTGGTTACTAAAATTATTGTCTAGCCCTGGCTGGTGTGGCTTTGTTGGTTGGAGCTTCCTCCCATACACCAAAAGGTGGCGGTTGATTCTAGGTCAGGGCACCCAGGTTGCGGTTGGATCCTTGTGGGGTGTAGGTCAGGGTGCATATGGGAGGCAACAGATATCTCTCTCTCTCTTTCTCTCTCTTTCTCCCACCCTCCCTCTCTCTCTCTCAAATCAATAAAAAGCATATCATTCAATGAAGATTAAAAAATTTTTTATTGTCCAACACTTCCTCTCACACACACCGCATCAGGAGGGGAGCTAGCTGGCGGAGAGGGCCCTGATTCAACATTATAGATGGCCACAGAGCACAGAAACTTCATGGGCACATTGAAAAGGCCTCTTGGCTGGCGCGATTTGTAAACCTTTACCTAGACAGGAAGCATTGTGAACTGGGAAACTGACACTCAGCTGGGATCGTGCTGCTCCAGCAGACAGGACCCTATAAATATTCTGTGAGCTTGGAAACCCACGCCGCCCCCCCCCGCCCCGCCCCCTGGAAATCACTGGGATTGTGCAGTAGTTTCGGGTTCTTGAGAGCAAAACACCTCCTTAAGTCGTCCAGTTAGAGCGTTTCCATTTTCCTGCCCCTTTCCAGCCTTCAATGTGCCTGCCCTGCCTGGTACGGG
>NW_006287671.1:346831-355418 GCF_000327345.1 Myotis davidii
CCGTGATATTTAGCTACCGCGGCCCAGAAAGAGAAGTGCCCAGGGATCGCATTCCAGATGGGGACCTTTGTGCCATTCTTTTTTAATTTTAATTTTTTATTCCGGTGTTACAGACAGTGGGGATGGGTAAGGGTGGGAAGGAGGGAGAAGGGTTCTGTACTCCCTGAGTGCGCCTGGTGCGCATGAAGGCCGCCCCCCGCCGCCCCGCCCCCAATCAGGCAGAGCGCCCTGACATTTACTCAGCCTCTTTCATAGGTTAAAGAGAAAAACCGCTTTCACATACCGAATGAAGAAGGAGGAGGGGTTAGGTTTGCTAATCCAGGAGGAAGAGGAGAGAGGGCTTGTGGTGAGATTTATGGATAAACGGTCTTTGCGTGCCTTTTTGGAGAGGGCATTCATAGCCCTCCTCCCCTTTTTGTTCCGTTGTCACTTTCAATTTTAGATTTTTGTGTGTGATTTTAGAAGAGGGACATTTCCTTTATAAAAAACAAAACAAAAAGATCGACATATAAAATATAGGTAAATAAACTACATGGCATATTACATTTAATTAAACATTGGATAACATTTTTCAAGTTTCACAGTCTTAGCACTTGGGGAATTTTAACCTAATATTTAACCTAACAAAATACCGTGATACTTTCTGATAGGATGGTTTTAATTTTTAAAAAATCCCTTTTTTTCATTTGGTAGGAAATTTCTTAGTGTTTATGAATAAACTTATGATAAGGATGGAGAATTCTGGTGCGTTTTAGACAGTATGACACCATTCTATCGTATGCTTGGAACCAATTAAAATTTCTATTATAATACGTGTTTGTATATATATATGTGTGTGGGTATGTGTGCATTCATCTATCTATATTTATAAATAAAATCTTAGACTTCTAGAATATCAGGGCGAACAGTGCCCTTTGCACCCAGTGAGCAGCCTGACTCATTTGACAGAGGCTGATCCCACAAAGCAGTTCTTTGTGTTGTTTTGAAGAGTGGTGCGCTTCTATTCTCTCTGCGGTGAAGTGTTTTCTAAGAATTGTTTCATGCCAAATCACCTTTTTCCCTCCCAAATCACTTTGATGACATGTCAGCAGCATAGAGTATTTAGGCAATGTCAACATATGTTTTATAAATGTTTAGAACTAATTTTAACCTCTACATTTCTATTTTCCAAAGAAACACACACACACAATCCTGGTTTCAGAATTTGCTTATGGGCTGTGTGAGTCAAACAGGAGCATGAGTTCTCTTGCCTAAGGGTGTTTTTGTTCCTATCCAACAGGAGACACTGTAGTTGGTGGGCTGCAGGCTCTTTCCAGAGGTCTGTGAGGCATTTTAGACTGCATGGGTTTACGATGATGGTCTTGGGAAGAGGCTGGTTAATGAGGACAAATTCACAAGTGGAAAGACTTCCTGAGAAGGTTTCTCATTTCCCTGCAATTGCTGAGCAAGCACCAGTGTTCATTTCTGCCTCATCCTCTGGGGACGTGAAGAGCTCTTATGGCAGGGAAATTTTAGTGCACACACTCATCACATTTTTCCAGGTATTATGAAGATATGGCGAGGCTGCGATTTACACACTTATGTCAGGGCTAATGGTGAGCACTCAAAATTCCTAAATATGATTACATTTAAAGATACCATTCCACTCCTGTTCTTTATTATTTTATGGCAGTGGATAAAGCTGTGGGGTTGTCAAATACCCTACCCCCCTTTCCTGTACAACTTCTATAACTGATTGTCAACATCAGTAGGAATAACAATACCACCATCCATTGAGTATGTTCTGCTCCAGACACAGTGCTAAATACTTACATGCGTTATTTTATTTAGTATTTACAACAATTCTATGAGGTAGGTAGGTAATGAGCAAATTGAGGTTCAGAGTGGTGAAATAAGTTGCTTAAAATGACACTATTTTAAGGACCAGATTTGGGTATCAAATGTGTTTCTGATTCCAAAAACAGAGTTCTCAGTCTTTGTTAAATCCCTTGATTCCAGAGAAATTTTAGTTTTCATTTACCTGGTCAAATTAGAGCAATAGCTCTTAGTTCTCAACTGTTTTCTAAAAGTTTCTTCTTATCTTGATATAGTTCTAACATTTGAAGAAAAACAACTTCTTTCCATAGTAACAAAAGAGATTTATTTAGTAGTTAATTTTTAAATTCCAGTCCTTCACTTGTTCTCACTAATTCTAATGTCCGTCCTGCAAGGAGATATGTGGAAAAGATGATGCCTACACCACCAGTATCAGATTTAGAATTCCCTGGGGAGCTAGTTTAAAATGCAGATTTCTGGATCCCCCAGGGACTGGAATAAGAATCTGGGCAGTCAGATGGAACTGAGGAAATTGCCTTTTAATAAATTCTCAAATACATGAATGTCTAGAAAGAGAAACATAAATTTTGGAATCAAAATTTATTTATATCCCAGTTTTAGCTCTTTTTATTGTTGTTGTTGTTGTGTTTTGTTTTTTTTAAAGAGAGAGAGAGACAGGGATAGGAGGGAGACAGAAAGAAACATTGGTGTGAGAGAGAAACATCAATCAGTTGTTTCCTCCATGCACTCTAACTGGGGATTGAACCTGCAACCTGGATGTATGCCCTGACTGGAAATCGAACTGCTGACCTTTCAGTGCATAGGATGATGCTCCAACCAACTGAGTCACACTGGCCAGGGCTTTAGCTCTTTTTAATTATTTGACTTTAGGCAAACTGTTTATAGAGCTGTAGTGAAGATTAAATTAGCTTGTGTGTGTGTGTGAAAACAGTAATGTTTAAGAGTACTAATAGTGATGAAAGTTAATACTTTGAGTGCTAACTTACCTCGTCAAACACTGTGCTAAGCACTTTGCATGTATTAACTCATCCAAGCTTCACAGAAACCACCTAAGGGAGGACTACGATTATTTCTAATTTATAGAAGAGGGGGCTGAAGCACGGAGTTTAAATCAAGCCAGGTTTGGTATCAGGGGGTCTGGCTCCAGGTCTGTGCGCTTCAACTCTATACCCAGCTGTTCCTCATAGTAGGTATTTACTGACTGTTAGTTCCCTTTGGACCATCTTATAAAAAAACAGCAACAAAAACTAGGTGCTAGGTGCTATACAATAGAGCTTTTTCCTTTTGACCCAGACAGGTATGCACTTTATGGTACATTTCTCTTTAAGATTATTCATTCAGTCCAGGATCAGATATGTGTTTTCAATAAGATCTGTTTGGGTTATCCGATGGCTTGCTTTGTACAGGGCTACTCAAAATCTGGCTTGTGGACTTGCAGCATTAGCACAGATGGATGCTAGTTAGGCAAATTCTTAGGTTGCACTGCAGATGAATATACCAGAATCTCTGGGCATGGCCCAGTGATCTGTTTTGACAAACTCTGCAGGTGACACTGATGCATCTTAAGGCTGAGAACCAATGGTTTAGAGGAGAGAGAAGAGAGAGAGAGAGAGAGAGAGAGAGAGAGAGAGAGAGAGAGAGAGAATTTTTTTATGGTTTATAAAAACAGTAAAAAAAAATTGACATGTCTTTACTCCCTGGTGATTTAGTTAGAATTATGGTTGTTCTTTTTTAGAAATAGGGTATTCACTCAGGGAACAGAGGGTGCCTGCTAATGATGGACATACAAGTAGAAATCAGACACCGTTCTGGTGCCAATGAGGTTGCAGCCTAGTGATAAGGAAAGACGAGTACATCAGACCAGAACACGGTGCAGGCAGGGCTGTGATGCAGCTTGCAAAAGCACTCTGGCTGGAGCTGAGGTTGGGCAGGGGAGGCTGTCATCAAGGTGAAATCTGAGTGGTGACTTGAAGGATAAAGAGACTTGCTCTAGACAGCGATGGTTATCTGAAGCTTACTGAAAAATTGAGACTAACTTCATTTAAGAGTAGAATAACAACAGTTATGAAGACTTTGCCCTCCAAATAAGATCTAGTCGGGGAACTACTTACTAGTGGCTACATATAACACTATCCAGTATACACACAGTCTAGGTCCAGGGGGTGTTTTTAGACTTTAGAGAAGTATCTAACCTATTCCAAATGGTGGGTTAGATCGGTTCAGGGAAGACTTCCTGGAGAAGGAAGTCACATAACCAGAACAGAATCTGAAAAGATAGGAATAAATTGCACACATAGAAGTTTTTCCAGACAGAAAGGGCAGCTGAGTCCAGGAACACTATTAAGGGCAGTGCTTCCCAACTTTTAGCAACTGATACAATGAGAAAAAGGTAGCATTTGCAAGGCACCCTGGGCAATGCAGTGCACTGGTGGCACACAGGTTGGTGCTTTCTGGTTTGGGGAGTGCGAGCTCTTCAATAACCAGAGTGTACAGGAAGAGCCTGAGAGGGAGGTTTGGAGAGCAGAGAGTAGGAGAGGTGGCAGATGTCATCTCCTAGGAATTATTTTGTATATAAAATGAGATAACCACCACTTCAAAGGAAATTAAATTATTATTATTATTATATTTTTAGCCCATATTTCTTACAAAGCATTGGCAGACAGCTGGCCTCTCTTCTAGGAGGTAAGGTGCCAGAAGAATTTTAATGTTGCCCCTTCGGGGGTGTCAGGGAATGAGGTTTTCCCTCTCCTTGGGTCCAGAGGGAAGGCTGTGTGTTGCAATCAGAAGATCAAAATCCAACAGAGTGAGAACTGAAATCATTGTTTCCATGAGTGAAGATGGCTCCACTATTCATTTTCCTCTGTGTGGGATGAGACATATCAAACCCTCCTCCATTGAAAACAGCTTTGCTCGAACTAATTTGGGCTTTAATTTTAAGAGCCACACTTTCTGGAAAGTAGAATTGGTACAGTTTAAATATAAATCTCATCTAAAAGTTGTTTCACAAGACCAGTGGATCTTAAGTATTTCTGTTCATTTCCCTATATGTGTCTCTTTTATTAGAATCAGAACTTCCAACCCAGTTTTTTAGGGACATTCCATCTGCCCCCCAAAAGAAAACCAAGGCCTTGGCCACTGAACAATGTCCTCTGCCTCCTTTCCCCACTGGGCCTTATTTTATAAATCTGAACAGGGAGAGCAGAAGCAGCAGGAGAGGCTATAAGATTTATGTTAGAAAAGCTTAAAGGAAAAACGTTTTTGTTTGGGATTTGAGACGGGCATTCATGGGGAGAATATGACAGCAATGGGGAGAACATGTTTTAAAGATGTTCTGCCAGGCACAAGAAGTTACCGTCCTCCACTCCTGGCACCGTGTTCCTGAGAAGGTGCTCCGTGAAGCACTGAACTCAAGGTGTCCTTGAGCTGCACAAGCATAATTTTACTTGAGCTTCAGAGAAGGCTCCACTTATCAGTCTTTTAGAATTCAGTATGTCCTCTGGCTTTTCACTGCAAGGTCACTGGTGAGGTTTACAAGAATTGGTTGGGCTGAAAAGAAGGGGGAAAGGACATAACCCAGGAGCTGGTAGTAAACAAGGTTCTATGGGTACATCATTTCCTGAGACTGGCAAAATAAATGAGGGAGAGCTTCTAGAATGATTAATTTCTTGCCATTTAATTTATAAAATGGTAAAGGATGATTTTATGTGTTCTGTTTCTTCCTATTTTAAATAGAAGTTGGTATCAGAGATACCAAGAGAGTTGAGATTTCTTTTAAGGAATTCAGGACAAAATCTTCATGTTGTGAGATCAAGTTTGGCTGAGAAGAGGTGAGAAACTGAATAGAGAGTATCATAAGCTTTAAAAAACTATGGTAAAATAGACATAATATAAAAATTGCTATCTTAACCATTTGTTAGCAATTTTTAAATGCACAGTTCAGTAGTGTTAAGTACATTGTTGTGCAACTAACCTGCAGAACTCTTGCTGTCTTGAAAAACTGAAACTCTATACCCATTAACCAATTTTTTAAAATATATTTTATTGATTTTTTTTTTTTACAGAGAGGAAGAGAGAGGGATAGAGAGTTAGGAACATCAATGAGAGAGAAACAACTATCAGCTGCCTCCTGCACACCCCCTACTGGGGATGTGCCTGCAACCAAAGTACATGCCCTTGACCGGAATCAAACCTGGGACCCTTCAGTCCACAGGCCGACTCTCCATCCACTGAACCAAACGAGTTAGGGTGCATTAACCAATTTTCTATTGCTTCCTTTTTTCAGTCCCTAGCAACCTACATTCTACTTTCTGTCCATGAATTTGATTCTTCTAGGTATCTCATATAAGTAGAATCATAAATATTTAAATATTTATTTATTTATGTTAATTCTCACCTGAGGATCCCCCCCCCCCATTGATTTTTATTATTTATTTATTTATTTATTTATTTTTTGAGAAAAACTGGCTAGGGCTAAAATAACTTTTAGTTTTGGAATAATTTTATATTTACAGTAAAGTTACAAAGGTAGCACAGAAAGTTCTTAAATATCTTTTACCTAGTCTCAGCTAATGTTAACATGTCACATTATCATTGTACATTATGTCAAAACTAAGAAACCAACATTGGCACATTACTATAACTAAACTCCAGACTTTATTTGCATTTCGCCAATTTTCCCTTTGATATTCTTAACCTGTTCCAGGATACAATTTAGGAAGTTACATTTCATTTAGATAATTATACTTAAAAAGAAACCACTTTATTTTTTTTATAGCACTTGTAGGTTCACAGTAAAATTGAGGTGAAGGTACAGAGATTTCCCATGTACCTCTGGACCCACATATGCACAGCCTTGCTCATAATCAACATCCATCACCAGAGTGATACATCCTATATAATAAAAGGCTAATATGCAAATTGTCCCCTCAACCGAGAGTTCAACCTGGAGTTTGATTAGTGGGTGGGGCTGGCCAGCAGGCCAACTGCCCTTGGCCTCTGCCCCCGGCTGGCCCCTCCCTGATCAGCACCCCCCACCTCGATTGGGGGGCGGGACTTGCCAGCCACCTGATCAGCCCCAATTGGGGCAGGCTAGCCAGACCCAACCTGTGCATGAACTTGTGCATCAGGCCTCTAGTTTATAATAATCATGATCCTACATTGGCACAACATAATCACCCACAGTCCATAGTTTACCTTAGGGTTCATCTTGGTGTACATTCTCTAGGTTTGCACAAATGTATAGCGGCATGTATCTATCATTATAGTATCATACAGAATAGTTTCACTGCCTTAAATGTCCTCTGTGTTCCACCTATTCATCCTTCCCTCAGACTCTCCACCCCGTGGCACACAGAGATCATCTTACTAGCTCCACAGTTCTGCTTTTCCAGTTGGAAACATGTAGTAGGCACCCTTTTCAGATTGTCTTCTTTCACTGAGCAATCTGCATTTAAATTCCCTCCATTTCTTTTCATGGTTTGATAGCTCATTTCTTTTTAGTGCTGAATAATGTTCCATTGTCTGGATGTACCACAGTTTATTTATCATCCACCTACTGAAGGATGTCTTTGTTGCTTCCAAGTTTTGGCAATTATGAATAAAGTTGCTATAAACATTCATGTGCAGGTTTTTATGTGGATATAATTTTTCAACTGCTTTTGGTAAATACCAAGGAGCGCAATTGCTGGATCGTATGGTAAGAGTATGTTTAATAAGACACCACCGAACTGTCTTCCAAAGTAGCTGTATTATTTTGCATTCCCACTAGCAATGAGTGAGAGTTCCTGTTGCTCCACATCCTCAGGAGCATTTGGTGTTGTCAATGCTCCAGATTTTGTTCATTCTCATAGTATGTGATGACTCTCATTATTGCTTTAATTTGCATTTCACCAGTGACATAGGATGTGGAGCCCCTTTTCATATGCTTATTTGCCATTTGTATGTCTTCTTTGGTGAGGTGTCTGTTAGGGACTTGGGTCCGTTTCTTCAATGGGGCTGTTTGTTTTCTTATTGATGAGTTTTAAAATTTCTTTGTATTTTTTAGCATTCATTTGTCAGATGTGTCTTTTGCCGCTATCCCACCGCCCCCCACCAGCCTGTGGTTTGTCTTCTTGTTCTCTTGACTGTCTTTCACAGACTGTTAAAAATTCTCAAACTGAGTAGTCGCACCAAGATGAAACTGTTCTTTTCTTAATTGTTAATGATTTATTTTAGCAAACAAAATGGGCATATTCTTTGGTTTATTCATAATACTAAGGAACATGCTCGTTAGTCTTGCACTGAGTTAGGGGGATCCCAGCTTTCAAGGAGTGTGCTTTCTGTAAGGCACATGCATAACATCTGAGCATCAGAGGGAAGAGCATGTCTGCTGAGATATGGAAAAACCTCCTGGAGGAGGTAGCATTGCAGCCGACCTTGAAGCTTAAGTTGGATTTTATATGTAACATTTGTCGCTTTAAAATTTTTTTCTATTATGGTTTACCTTCAATATGATTTTTTTTTAGTTTTATTGCTTGAAGTATTACAAAGGGTATTACATATGTCTCCTTTTTCCCCCCACCCTTGACAATCCCCTGGCCTCTCCTACCCCCCAGCGTCTTATGTCCATTGGTTATGCTTATATGCATGCATATAAGTCCTTTAGTTGATCTCTTACCCCCCCTCCTTTCTGCCCCCCTCCCCTCCCCAGCCTTCCCACTGCAGTTTGACAGTCTGTTTGAGGCAGCTCTGCCTCTGTATCTATTTTTGTTCA
>NW_006287671.1:355913-400751 GCF_000327345.1 Myotis davidii
TCAAGCTGTATTACAAAGCCACTGTTCTCAAAACTGCCTGGTACTGGCACAAGAACAGCCATATAGATCAATGGAATAGAATAGAGAGCCCAGAAATCGGCCCGAACCAATATGCTCAATTAATATTTGACAAAGGAGGCAAAAACATACAACGGAGTCAAGATACTCTCTTCAATAAATGGTGTTGGGAAAATTGGACAGATATATGCAAGAAAAAGAAACTAGACCACCACCTTACACCATACACAAAAATAAACTCAAATGGATAAAGGACTTAAACATAAGATGGGAAACCATAAAAATATTAGAGGAATCCACAGGCAGCAAAATCTCAGATATATGCCAATGGAATATCTTTGCTGACACAGCCCCTAGGGTAATGGAAACTAAAGAAAAAATAAAAATAAAAATGGGACTACATCAAAATAAAAAGCTTCTGCACTGCAAAAGAAACCATCAACAAAACAACGAGAAAACCCACTGTGTGGGAAAACATATTTGCCAATGTCCTATCTGATAAGGGCCTAATCTCCAAAATATGATTTTTTTATTAGTTTTAGATGTACAGCATAGTGGTTAGACAATCATATAAGTTACAAAGTGGTCTCCCTCATCTTTCAAGAACCCACCTGGTACTGTACATAATGATTACCGTATATTGACTATATTCCCTATGTTGTGTGACTTTCATAGCTACCAATTTGTACTTCTTAATCCCTTCACCTTTTTCACTCAGTCTCCAACCTCCCTCCCCGCTGGCAGCCATCAGTATGATCTCTGTGTCTATGAATCTGATGACAAAACTGTTCTTGATGAAAGATGCTTTGGTCGTTCTGTGGGAAGTCCTCCAATCGAAGTGGTTCATTGTCTCAGATCTTAGCTAACTCTGGCCACATTTTACATTTGTTGATTTAGTCAGGCTCAGTCTGTTGCCTCTGAATGTGTTGTGGCGGGAAGGAGTTTCTTTCCTCCTTTCCAAGCTTCAGAAATCCCCCCTCTTTGCTGAGCTTCCCTTTTTCAGGGGCCCTCAGGCTGTGTTCTCACATCTGGTGGGTGCTTTCCTCAGCTCCCATAAATCCCTTTCCAAGCCTCTCTTAAATCATAGAATTAAGCATATATGACTGTTGGAGTCATACTCCACTGGGTGGACATGACCATTATGAAAAGTTGACTGCTGCTTGGGTATAGCTGTGAGACTCATGGTGGGGAGGGGGCAAGTGAGAGGGGCTGCCAGGGTGGGGACTGCGGCTCTTTCACACTCTGCTTGTCTTCCCTGCTGACCTTAGAACCACCGTTATTCATGTGAATATTATCTACCTTTTGTTAAATCCAAAACAAAAGCAAACAAATAAATAACCAAGCAAAAACACTGGTTATGGGGGGAGTTGGTTAAATAGTTATTCTTTTTGTCTGATTACAAATATATAAACCCGTTCTTCTAGAGACAGAATCAGGCTTATGTTTGTATCCCTGGTTTGTTCCTTTTTTTTTTCCTGCAGGTCAGTCAAAGTCCTTCCCCACTATCTGACTTCAGGGCCTTCTCCAGAGTCATAAGTTAGTCCAGGCCTGTGCTGTGCGTGCCAGACATGAGCCACGGGGAATGGAACCGATGGAGCGCTGGTCCCAGAGGCCCCGGACCTTGTTTTCCTGACCAGTCCCTGATGTCAGCTGGCCGGCTGGCCATTTGCTGCCTCCACAGAAGGTAGAGTGAGGCACGTACAGTTGCCTTGCTGAGCTGGATAATGTGCCTGCCTTTCTAGCAAACTAATTAGAAAGACTAAGGCAGAAGCAGTTTCTTCCCCCCAAGTGATTTCTTCTTCCAGAAAGTTATTATCTTCCTGGCTGTACTCAGTGACTCACCTCATGACTTGTCAGCACCATTCAAAACATTATTTCTGTCCACATGACACAATGCCTGTGCTCCCACTTAGGGTTCATATTTTCATTGCATGCACACCTGTAAACACCCAGCCCATCCTACCCCCTACACACATTCTCATGTGTGCAAGCTGGTAAGGCCTCTCTGGATTTATATATTTCTGTAATAAGCAAATACAGGGTTCTTTGGGGTCACAAGATCTTAAATGAAAGCAGATTATAAATCTCAAAACACAATAGAGATTTACAAAGCAACTGAAAGAAATCTATAGAACTCACTATGGAGATCACTAGGTAGTTAACTCAAGTGTGAATAACAAAGTATGCATGCCAATCCTTTTTTTCCCCCCCCACCACATTGGTAAAGGTTTCAAGTCTGGAGAGTTAGGTATATCCCAGTCCATTTTTTTCTTTTAGTCTGGATTGATTTTCTTCCTAAATATTTCACATTGTCCTCTGTATTCTGCAAGCCCAGCTGCCTACTTTCTCTGTGTTAATTTGTGCCGTTAAACAATTTGCAAGGACCTTTTTTCCAAGTACCTCAATGTCAAGCTACTTCTATTACTCCTAGGACTTGCTGCCCTTGCTCCCATATCTTAGGAGCTCACTTTCTTTTCTGTTTGTTTTTCTCAGTTTCCCATGGCTTATGCAACTCAGGCTGGCTAGTAACCTGCACAGAGGCACATAACCCAGGCTGCTAACATTTTTTGCTGAGTAAATGCATTGAATTAATGCTCTTAAGGCTGCATCTTTCTGCTTGGTCTACACCGGGACTTTCTATGGTTTATTTATTCTTTCACTGGGAGTCAGGTTGCTAGACTGTTTAAACAAAATTATCAGATCCTCTTGATAAAAAATTGCCTCCCAAATCCAAGGTATTAGAAGTTTATAGATAACGATTCATATCATATTTTCATATTACAGCAGGTTATGCAACTTTCTGTTACTTTTGTTTTTTAAACATTTGCCTTATGCTTTCTAACATTCGGGAGGCCTGTTGTTTAAGACACACACAGTCCAGTGCCACAGGGTGCGCACACCCACGGGGCTTTGATGTTTCAGAGTAAATGCCAATCAGTGAGGGATTAGAGATCTTATTAGAATTGAGCTCATCCCCCTGGGAGAGATCAGATGCAGTTTACCTCAGTACAGCCTCCCTTGGTCCCCAGAATCCCTAATAGGAAGGGGTGCTTGAGGGAAGCACCTGGAATCAAACATTGGTTTCCTGTGAGGGGGTCTTACCAAGCCTGAAAAGCTCTATTCTTGTTTTGCCACTGCCCTCTTATCCTCACTCCCAATCTCTTAATTGTTACCTTCCCTTTATCCTGCAATCCAAACCCATGCACTTCTATTACATTTACAAACCTCAGGTTTTCTCAGCTCTGACTCTTACTTTTGCTCCCTCTGTCCCATCTTTGCATCAGCATAATGGAGTTCATAAAAGTAGCTAGCTCATCGGATTCTTCTGAAGATGAAATGAGTTAAACCATGTAAAAAGCTTATTATGGTTGATAGCATTGAAAAGTTGCTCCATGAATTATCATTTAGAGAGTTATCTCCCCACTCCCCCAAGAAATGTTGCTTTGCATTATGGACCGAATTGTGTTCCACCAAAATTCCTATGTTGAAGCCCTAACCATCAGTACCTTAGAAACAGTATTTGGAGATAGGGCTTTTAAAGAGGTGACTAAGTAAAAATGAGTCTGTAAGGGTGTACCCTAATCAACTATGATTGGGGCACTTATAAGAAAAGAGACACCAGGGCACTCATGCACAGGGGGACAATCGTGGTAAGAGGCAGCAAGAAGGCACCCCTATGGAAGCAAAAGAGAGAGAGGCCTCAGAGTAACTCAACCCTTCCAGACCTGACCTTGGATTTCCAGTCTCCAGAATTGTGAGAAAATAAGTTTCTGGGGTTCTTCTTTTCCTTTTAAGGGTAAAAATTTTATTGAGGAAACTTGTGCTATACATTTTCATAGAGAGTCACATAAGAAAGCAAAAATATTATTCTCCCCTCATCCTAGAAATAAATAAGAAGGGCATACAATTTGTTTTTAAATCACAACACTTGGAGGTTTAGCAATAGCATCCAAAATAAACAGAAAGGAGGGGGAAAAAGCATTTACTATATGCCTCAGATTTCTTTGTTTGGGGCTCTCCCCATGTGGTATTAATATTTCTTCTTTCGATTCATATTACCAAAACAGTAAAAACCAGGACAAAAAATATAAACCTAGTGGTTGCTGAAACTGGGGAGGTTGCTCTCTTGTCTTCTGTGCGGGCAAAATTTCGGTTGTTAATGCCACCCAATCTGGTATTCTGTATGGCAGCCCAAATTATTTCCTCCTAATGTGAGAGGATTAGGGGAGTGCTCTTTCTGCTATGATGACGACATCTAGATTAGAGTCACCCCATCAAAAGGAGCGATTTCACGTACACTCTGAAGCATTGTGCATTTCGAAAAGGGAATCTTTTTCTGTTATTGAGGATACTTCCATCGTACATTGTGCTCTTATGACAAGTGTGTTCCATTACCTTCCTGGCAATCCTTCTAAGATGCAAATATAACTTTGTAATGCACACTTATCAAATATTCTCATGACTTTTCAGAACTAGACTTTAAAAAAATTTTTAATTTATTTTTTTTAATTTATTTATAACCTTCACAGCATTTTATTCTATTTTTAAAAAAATCTTGCCCTAACCGGTGCGGCGCAGTGCATAGAGCATCAGCCTGCGGACTGAAAGGTCCCAGGTTCGATTCCGGTCAAGGGCATGTACCTTGGTTGCGGGCACATCCCCAGTAGGGGATGTGCTGGAGGCAGCGGATCGATGTTTCTCTCTCATCGATGTTTCTAACTCTCTATCCCTCTCCCTTCCTCTCTGTAAAATATCAATAAAATATATTTTTTAAAAAATTTATTGTTGAAAGTATTACATATGTCCCTTTTCTCCCCCATTGACACCTTCTAGTCCACCCCCACCCCACTCCAGGCCTTCACCACCCTATTGTCTGTGTCCACCATATATGCATATAAGTTCTTTGGTTGATCATTTCCCACCCATCACTTCTCCTGCCTTCCCTCTCAAATTCTGCTTCTTTGTCTCTGGATCTATTTTGTTCATCAGTTTATTTTGCTCATCAGATTCCACATATGAGTGAGATCATATGATACCGGTCTTTCTCTGACTGGCCTACTTCCCTTAGCATAATATGCTCCAGCCCCTCCATGGTGCCTCAAAGGGTAAGAGAAGATTTTTTTTTTCTTTTAAAGGGCTCATTAAAGTTTTTCTTTTTTGCTAAATATTCTTTATCTTTAGAAGAGGGCTTCTAGTCGGAGAAAGATTGAGGCCGGCAAAAGACATCGCCTGGAATAGCACAGCCCTGCGGTTCGTGCTGCTGGGCAGGTCAGCAGGGACAGCACAGCAGTGACTGAATCAGGCTCATGTTCTTAAAGTGGCCTCCTGGCACTGTCTGCAGTGCGAGTGAGGATATGTGGACACACGTCCTGCCATTTCACGCTAATGAATCTTACTTGTGGAGCATTTCTGTCTAATAGTTTTTCTGTTTCTTGCACGAGCCAAAGACTGAACTTCTAACAGACAACTCTGAGAGGCGTGTTTACCTCACAGAAAGCTCTATTGTGGGGAGGAGGACATATTGCCTCTGGCAATGTAACCAGGAGACAGACTCCTCCACTCAAAGAGTAAAATAAGCCTTTCCTTGATGATGCTCCTTTTTTGGTCCCGTTGAATTAAATGTTGCAAACTGGTAGCCAAATTTGGTTAACGTATAGGTTTTGTCTGACATGCATGTTATTTACGCGGGTTTTCAGCCTGAACATGTTTAGACAGAGCATGACTTTCCATTGGATACAGTTGCCACCACTCCCTGTTGTCTTACACACAACACATTGGTTCCCACTCATTTATGGCACTTACTTGGCTCCTCGATGCATTTAGCTTGCAGTCCTTGTTAAACTGTTCCTTGGCTACAGTCAGAGATTTTGCCTAAGTGCAGAAAAAGGATTGTTAAAAAGCTCTTGTTGTTTACTACTCGTGGGTCAGAGAATGCTTTCATCTGCATCGAATGCATTCCAGATACCTGAGGGATTTAGAACACTGCCTCCAATATAACTTCTTCTGTAGTCAGCAAGACATGGGCTTTCAACTCCTCAGTTTCTTCTAAAACCTGAGAAGTGAGCTTTAGTATGATACCTCCTCACACATGAGTTATTCTTAATTTTGAGGCTAGACCTGAGCTACCCAATGTGGTAGGTGCTGGCCACATGTGGATATTGAGCACTTGAAATGTGGTTAGTCTGAATTCAGATGCGCTGTGAATGTAAAAGAGTCTCAAATACTTAGTACAAAAATAATGTAAGATAAGCACCTCAGTTTTTTTTAAATGAACACCTTTTATGTCAATATCTTTAAAAGTCCTTTTATATTAATACCTTTTAAATGATAACTTTTTGAGTTATTGGGTTAAATAAAATATATTATTAGTTAATTTGACCTGTTTCTCTTTAGTGTTTTTAAAATGTGATCACTAGAGCCCTGGCTGATATGGTTCAGTGGTGATGGGTTTGATTCCTGGTCAAGGGCATGTGCCTGGTTGCAGGAGGCAACCAGTCGATGTGTCTCTCTCACATCTCTCTCTCTCTCTCTCTCTCTCTCTCTCTCTCAACTCCTCCTCCCTTTCTCCTCTCCCTCCCTCCCTTCTACTCTCTCTGAAAAGCAATGAAAAAAATATCCTCAGGTGAGGATTAACAAAAAAATGTGATTCCTAGAGGATTTAAAATGCATATGTGGCTCACATTGTATTTCTATGGGACAGCATTGGCTAGAAGTTAACCAAATGACTTCTTAACTACATTAAGTTTATTAAGTTCTTGACACCATATGCTGAGTTTATTTCTAACCCTTCTACAAAATCAATAATGAATGACTATTTTTGGTTTCCAGAAAGAGGCCCCTTTCTGGAATGTGGTGTTAAAGGTGAGTGGCTGAGCTGACAGGAGGAAGTGTGCCAGGAAGACTTTGCACTCAGCAGCAGGTGAGCACACAGTCCAGGAGGGTTTGGGTGAGAAGTTAGTGGAGGCTTGGAGGTGTGTGACATGATTTATCACCTTTGTCACTTGTATTTCTCTAGTGCACGCACACACATAGACACACACACACACACACACACACACACACACAGCTGTGGCCAGGAGCCTCTCTCAGGGGTTCTCTTGGCATCTAACGAGAATTCCTTTCCAGTGAGAAGTGACCTTTGTGTTCTTTTAATATCCGACTGGCTGTTAGAAATCACTCTTGGACACTTTCCTTCTTGGTACAGATATTTAAGAGACAAGCCATTTCAGCATGAATTTCATTAGAGTTCAATATTTCTCAATAGTTTTTTTTCCTTCTGATATAAAACTTATATACAATGTGATGTGTACAAATCTTAGTTGTACATTCACTGAGATTTGACACATGCATACACCTCTGTAACCCAAATCCCTATCACAATAACTATTGAACATTTCCATCACCCCAAACAGTTCCCTCCTGTTCCTTCCCAGTCATTTCCTGTTCTAATCCCATCTCTCAGAAGAAGCCACTGCTCTATCTCCTGTCATATGTTGGTTTGGCCTGTCCTAGGACTTCATATAAATGGGATCACATAATATGCACTCTCTTCCATAAAACTTCTTTTTTTCAGTATGTTTTTGAGATTTATCTGAAAAGTTAAATGAGCAATTTCTAAGGAAAAATGTTATACAATACAATTTAAAATTCTCATCAAATATTTACCATAAAAAAGCATGGGGGTCTATAGGTTTTATGTGTAACGGATTTCAAACTATCAACAGATAATTTCTATACAGTTTATATTATTTAATGGCAAAGATATAGATAGAAAACTGTTCAGATAGAAAACTGTTCAGATTGTCTTGCTAAGCTACCAGAATTCCAATACCAGAGCCAATCAATATAACACTCAAAAAAACAACAACATGAATTCCACTTATGGATGCAAAAATCCTGAATATAATATTAAACTGAATCCATATACCTTATAAAATAATATGTAGCAATCAAATAGAAGTTATTCCAGGATTATAAATAGCTTAATATTAAATAAACTATCAATATATTTTATTATCTCAATAGGTAACAAACAAACACCCAAACACACACTTGATTATCTTGATAGCTGTGGCATTTATCTTGATAGATGGGCATTTAAGGATTTCTAGTTAAACATGAAAATGGAGCATATGCATTAGCTCAAAGACTCCCAAAATCCACTAAAATAATAGTAAGGGAATGCAAAAAGGTAGAAACTTTTAAAATTTTTTTATTGATTTCAGGAAGGAAGGGAGAGAGAGATAGAAACATCAGTGATGAGAGAGAATCATCCAGTGGCTTCCTTCTGCACCCCGCTCCCCCTCATTGGGGATCGACCTGCAACCTGGGCATGTGCCCTGACCGGGACCCGAACCATGACCTCCTGGTTCATAGCTTGACCTGAGCCATGCTGGCCAGGCAAAGGGTAGAAACTTTAAAGGAGAAGGAAAACTTGAGAGGAGACTGTTGCTGACTAGAAAAGTCAATACAATTCTAGAAGAAAGAAAACAGATGGAAGAACAGGGGATGCCAACCAGGAACAAGTTATTCTGCATCACCTATGCTCAGAACAGCTCAGGAATAAGGGTGGCAGGTACCCCTCAAAGTAAGGATATGAGTGGGCTGGAAACAAGATGTTCTGCTGGAAGTTTATGTAAAAAACAGTTAGATTCTCAGATTCCCTCTTCACCTCCCATAGCCAAACAAGTCTCCCTCTCTGACCATCAAAGAAGACTGGAGCTTTATTCTCTGGAGATGTTTAGCCAGAGAGATGTGGACTAGGCCACCAGTGGTAGTTAAAGGCGCTGGTGCCATATTGAAAACAGGGTAATTAACTCAAGATTGATGAGACGCCAGATCCTCTCTCCAGCCCAATGCCCAGGCAGGACACTGGTAACCAGGCTTATGCCTCACCTCTCAGGAGAGTTGAGAATTATTTTCTGAGGAAAATGGCCAGGCCAAGAGAAAGACCTATAGAAAGAGATATTTGTGTTTCCCAATGGCATGGTTGGGTCCATGCCAATTACTGTGTAATGAGGGCCATCATTCTGTAAGCCTTATCCACAGACATAAACACAAAGCTTTTTAAGAGTAAAAAAAAGAGTAACTGAGAATTATTATATTTTTAAGGAAATATCTTAATGTGAAAATATTTAATATCAAAGACATGTTAAAACATAAAAAAAGAAACTCAGAGGAAACAGAGACAAGGCAGAAAGCAGAATAAAACTTCACAAGGCTATATAATTAGTATTCTCAGATAAGAAAAGATTGCATTAGTGAAATAAATGCAGGATGCTTTAAGAAAGGAAAATCTGGAGACCAAGAAAAGCCTTTTAGAAATAAAAAAAACACATTAACATGAATTTTAAGAAGTCAGTTGAAGGTTTGGAAGAGACAGCTGATGAATCTTCTAGGAAGGAGAAGAAGGATAGTGAGGAGAAGGAGGAGGAGAACAAGAGGCTTCCCTGGAAAACACGGTCAGAGCAAAACGCAAATGCTGGTGCTTTACTTGAGTCATAAACCTAGGGAAGCAAGAGTGAAAACAAAAGGGATGTGAGACAAGGAAAGATGTCAAGGGATGTAAAATGATGCATTACCAGTGTGGTTACCACTCCATGACACCCTGAAGAGAAAAAGTAGGCTAGTAGGTAGGTCCACTCAACATGCAAGATTTTTTTCCAGGTGGGAGTGCAAGGAGCCACAGTTTGTAGCAATCTGCAGGAAGGAGCAAGGAGATCCTTTCTCTTGCTTCCGTTGATTGATGTTTACCTCATCGGAGTTAACCTTTCTGCACATGCAGGTTGTATCATTGGCCCCTTTGGAAGCTACCAGAGATGCCAGGTCCCATGCTGTACAGTGTCGTGTTTCATCTAAGAACTGAAGCAGAGGGAGGAGCCAGGAACTCTGCAGCCGTGGTCACAGAGGAGGGTCTGACATTCCCAGGGCAAGTGGCCAGTTAGCCTTAAGTAAGAATACTACCAGTGGTGATAGTCTATAATTTTACCAACAATATTTTGTTACCATAAATACTAGTATAGCTCTCAGTTATTAATTATCCATAAGGCCAGGCCTTGGGCTACAGGTGTTATGTGTACTTTTAAAAATTTCATTTAATTCTCACAACAGTCCTCCGAGTAAACACTATTATTACCACCATTTTATAGACCTACTCAGAATCATTATCCCAGGCACAGCACCCAGGCCTCTGTACTTTTGAAAGCTCCCGTGTAATTCCAACACATCTGTCCATGGTTGGTCATTCCGGAACCATTATGCCTATCAATATGGGAGATGATGGATGACACAGATATTCTGCCCACTATGTGCTTAGAGGCTACTAGACAAATACATAAATGCCTGGTAAAGGTATGCCAAATGACCAAACTAAAACAGTTTAGTAATGAGTCTGAAGCACTTTATTTAAGGGAAAACAACCCATAGATTGGGGGAAGAACAGGTGGAAAAAACACGCCCACTCAGGGATTTGGGGTAAGAGCGAGCTTTATAGAGCATTAGAAGAGGCAACAGGACATGATGGGCTAGGAGGGCAGGGATTTCCTTATATGGCTTGTAGACCCTCTTATCTAGGGTAAGGTAAGTTAGCTAAAGCTGAGTTAGAGGATTGTGGTTTCTTTGACAGGCGTTTCCTGTAAGTGCCCACTGACTTAGGTTTAGATTTGGGACATGGGCAAGGCCACTGGAAAAGCCTCCATTTTGTGGGCCCTGACATAGGAATTAACTTTATTGGGTATAAACTCCTATGAAATGGACTCAAAGTATGGCTGTGGTATCTGAGAGTTGTGCTTTTTGCATGAAGATGGTTATTAACTTCTTGGCTTGATTTTTAAAACTTTTATTATACCATAGCCCTACAGAAGAATCATGGAAAGGAAAGTTTTAAAAAATATTCAAAGCTAAATCCACTTTGATTTGGATCTCTTCTGGTGAAGCAAGGCTTTTACTAGTACATGTCCTTGGGAAGAAAGAATTCAGAAATTAAATTTTAATGGAGCTGGTGTATGGAGAGAGGAGAGAGTGGATACAATGAATAAATGTTTGTGTAGATAGTAATGAAGTATTTACGTATAGGCACATGCTGTTTGTATGTTCTTCCACAATTTACATGGTACTTGAATGGATAAATGTTGCCATGGCAACGTTGTTACAAACAAGATGGAATTGCATACAAATGAATCATGACTTGATATGCAAGACAAAGAAGCAATGTTCTCCTATTAGGGCTGGCTTTATAAAGCTTAACAATTACAGCAAACATGTTAATGAGACTTTCTTATTGTTTCTCATGAAGAAAAGAGGGAAGTGCATGGGGATGAGTGGAGAGGGGTAGAAGCTGTGAATTATATTTATTTCCATAACATGACTGCACTGGGCACAGACCTGTTGCCTCAGTCTAACCTGCTGGCATCCCAGCCCTTTTGACAGTATGGGGTTTGAGATGGTCTCTTTCAGAACATGTAGTCCAGGAGTTCACACATGTAAAGGGAACATGGCAAGAAGCTATCTTTTTATCGGGTTGAAAGAGATAGGTAATTTAATCATTCATTTCAGGGTGAGAGGCAGAGAGTGAATTGATTATACACGTGGTTCCAAGGGACTTACGATCCTTCCTGAAGGTCAGAAAGCTTGAGGGGTTTTATGTGTGAGGCAGAAAATTTGAGTGCCTTGGTGATTCTTTGGGCATCTTCTCTTTGAGCTCCATGAAGAGAGACTCCGTGTGTGGGCCCCACAGTCATGTACTAATGTACTCTAGTTCATTGGTTTAGGTTATGGTTACATATCATCCCTTCCTTCCATTAGGCTATGTCCTGGGGCTGGGGAATGCCTGTGTGGTGGCATTGTCTTGAACAATGGCTGCTCTTGGCTGTAGTCTTATCTCAGTGTTTCCCCGACTTGAGCCTACATCTGAATCACCTGGAGGTTAAAACCAGGCGGCTGGGCCTGCTCCTAGAATTTTTGAATCTGCATTTCTAACAAGATCCCAAGTGACGTTGATGCTGTTGTGGGGACCACACTTTGTGAACCATTGTTTTACCCAACACTCACATGATATAGAGCAGTGATGGCGAACCTATGACACGCGTGTCAGAGGTGACACGCGGACTCATTTTTTTGGTTGATTTTTCTTTGTTAAATGGCATTTAAATATATAAAATAAATATCAAAAATATAAGTCTTTGTTTTGCTATGGTTGCAAATATCAAAAAATTTCTATCTGTGACACGGCACCAGAGTTAATTTAGGGTTTTTCAAAATGCTGGGATGCCGAGCTCAAACGGTTCGCCATCACTGATACAGAGTATGGGGTCGTTGGTCTTATGGTTTCCTTCTCAATTCCCAGGAAATGGCTGGGCAGCAATTCAGGGACTTCTGTGATGGAGAGATTAAGAAAAGAACTCTCTTTAGTCAGTTCCCAGGCCGTGTAGAAGGAGCTATTTTCTGTAATTGAAGAATGTTGAGAATAGAGGTGATAGAACGCACCAGTCAGAGAGTAGTCCTGGCCTCACAAGGAAGCCTATTGGAAACGCAGATTTTTAGATGCTACTCTAGACCTGCTGAATCAGAGCTGGCATTTAACAGGCATCCAGGTGATTCTATTTCTCCAGGTGATTTGTTTGCACTGTGGTCCAATGACGGGAGAGGGCTTCAGGGAGGTTAAAAGAATGCATAGTAATTTCAGGGAGAGGCTCAGGTAAAAGCCAGACACCAGGGGGATGCAGAGGGGCCCCTCAAAGGCCTCTGGGCTCCAAAGGCGCCTCATCATGCTTGTTGGGGAGCCTTTTGAGAGATACTGGCCCAGACCAGTCTGGGGGCTGGCCAGCCTGCGGATGTGAGTCAGGTGTCGCCCATCTTAATGAGTTTCACCTTTTTATCCCGGAAGTGATTCTCCAGGAAGTCACAGGGATGAGGGTCTGCGCCGGTAGAACCCAGGGCATGCAGCTCTAACGGGGCCTGGTTCAGGTTCCTCTCCGAGGCCAGGGCGGCTTCCATGGCGTCCTGAGTTTTGCCCACTCATCCTGGGGAGGCTTCAGCAGGTCCTGGAAGAGAATGCAGCCACCGCGCTGGTTTTGCAAATTTAAGAGAAGCTCAGCGCCCTCGCACTTTTCTCCACCAACTTGCGGAAGAAGTGGCCCACGTTCTCAGGGGCTACGTCATTAAGGTTGGCTGAAATAGGAGCCCAGAGAGAGGTAGGTGTGGGAGGCCCGCAGATGCAGACTGGCCAGGAGGTTGACCGCAGCCTCCACCTCGGTGGAATAGTTCTGACGAATTTGGGAGCTCATGGTTGGTCGGCAATAAGGAGTTAAGGTACGAAAAAAAATGGTGTTGGCTGGTCTCGGGGGTGGTCCTGAAGGTGGTGACTGATGCAGGAGAGTAGCCAGAGGCTGGAAGAAGTGGTCTCCCTGGGTCTGTTCCATCTATGCACTGCGGAAGCAAGAGGACCGCAGAGGGCACTGCCATTCATTTATTTTGATTTTTAGATTCAATTGTTGATGGATATGTATTTATTGCCATTTAATTGTTCATATTTTTTATCTTTTTTCCTTTTCCTCTTCATTGTCTTCTCCTTCTTCTTCCTCTTTTTAAAGAAGACCTTCAGCATTTCATGTAATATTGGTTTGGTGGTGATGAACTTCTTTAGCTTTTTTTTTTTTTTTTGTCTGTGAAGCTCTTTATCTGACCTTCAATTCTAAATGATAGCTTTGCTGGGTAGAGTAATCTTAGAGGCAACTAATCATGTGTCTCTCTCATATTGATGTTTCTTTCTGTCTCTCCCTCTTCCTTCGATTCTCTCTAAAAATCAATGGAAAAATATTCAGAGGAGAGGATTAACAAGAAAAAAGAGATAACTTTTGTATCATCCATAATCCTCATTTTATGGTTTATCTTTTGAAAATTTGAAGGAACGTTATTGCAGAAGGAAGGAAAGGGATATATGAATTTTTGAGAGAAGTTAAAAAAAACAAACACCACATGAGTTTGTTCCAATAAGTTGGTTACTTTTGTCTCTATTCGGTCTCCACTTTTGGTCCTTGGGTATCAGCGTTCTCTCCAGTGCGTCTTCTGTTGATTATTCAGGAAGTTTTTCAGTATTTTAGTTGTAATTCCAGTTTGTTCCTGGGAGTGTGTCCATGCAGCACCCACTTACTCTGCCGCCATTTTTAATCAATTGTCGGTTTTGGCTCAAATAAGTTCTTATAAAATTTTTCTAAAGGTTTGGATGTTCTTATGTTGACAGTGCATGGAAGTCTGAAAAACACTGGTGTAGGGCAGACTGCCAACTCAGGGGTCAAGATGCCTGGAATTTAGTTCAAGTTCTGCCTCTACCCAGCTCTGTGGCCCTTACTGGGCTTCAGAAGGGGGCTGAGTGTGGGTTAGTGACCTACAAGATTCCTGCCAGCTTTGAGGTACGATAATTGTGAGTCACAGCCCAGGAGGCTTCTGGGAAGTGTGGGCTTCAGGGCCCCTGAGTTCCTGGTGCTCCCTCCCTCTGCTGCCTCCCCTGCCCTCCCCTGGGAGCTAGTGTGAACCCCTGTGGGAGGGCAGAGCTGCCATGAGCTGAGGAAGTGACCTCATTCCCTGTACCTGAGCTCCTGGGAGCCCAGTGTATAATTGCTTATGAATGGAACGGCAAGCAATCTGGGGCAAGTGCATCCTGCCTGAGGGCACTGTCCAGTAAGAAAGCCCTTGTCCTGAGTAGCGTTTAGGAAAACAGCTGGTCAGCTGCTGTGCCTTCACTCTCCCTAAGTCACATGATCGAAATACCTTCCCCACAGAAAACATCCCCCAAACTACTAATGCTTTGTGCTTAGGGAATTGGAAGGTTTCTACTCTATCAAAGCATTAATGTAAAATCTCATGTATTTTCAGATTTGAAAGATGAGTTAATTAACATAAAATGGGCAGAAAAGATGTCTGGTGGGCCAAATTAATAAACAGGATTTTATATGGGAATGTTTTATCTGCTCGATAGGATAAACTGTTTGCAAAGATTTCAGACACACTGATTTTCATATAAGGCACATTTTTTTAAGGCTAGCTCTATGATGGTGCACTTACCCTAATCCAACATTCACATGGATTGCATTTTATATTTCTTAAATAGTCCATCATCCTGATTTTTTATTTATTTTTTATTTTATTATTTTTTTATTGATTTTTTACAGAGAGGAAGGGAGAGAGATAGAGAGTCAGAAACATCAATGAGAGAGAAACATCGATCAGCCGCCTCATGCACATCCCCCACCGGGGATGTGCCCACAACCCAGGTACATGCCCTTGACCGGAATCGAACCTGGGACCTTCCAGTTTGCAGGCCGACGCTCTATCCACTGAGCCAAACCGGTTTTGGCCATCATCCTGATTTTTTAAATTAAGTCCACTTTCTCTCAAAGTAAGCATTTTTTTAGCCATGACATGTTCCTACTTGCCATTGGAGGAGCTTGATTGTTAGATGAGATTTCTTTTGGCTCTTGGTCTTTTGGTCCCTTTTTGACTTGTATTGGCAAAAGGCTCTCGACCACCACTCACAGCCTAACGTTTTTACTTCCCTGCAGCAGGCGCTTTCCTATTCTTTTGTGCTCTGCCAGTTTGGTTTCTAGTCCAAGAAGATCTTTGCAGTTTCTTGTTTTGCATCCTTTGCCAGGCAGGTCTGAGGTGTGTGGGAGCAGTTTGCTGGGAGAAATGCTGGCCTGGAATGGAGGCAGAGCCCTGGTGTTTGCTGAGGGAGGACATGCTGCAAAAACATTGGAACTGGGTTTTCTATGAACTGGCTCCAGGTCAGAGGTGAAGGGAAAACATATCCTTGATGGAAATCCTTAGTGGTTTGTCTGCAAAGCCATCTGTTGGGATGGGGTGTATAAGAGGTGAATGGACTCTGAAGCCTCCTTATGGTATTGCTTTGATTCTGTCAGGGAAGCAGCTACTTCTGTTACAGCATTGTGAGATTCTAACTGTGATTTTGTTTGTTGGAAGGAAGATTTGTGTTGCCTTCTCTCTCTCTTTTTTTAAATGTCAAACACGATGTATATGTCTTTCTTTAAAGGAAACTAGGATAGTTTTGCATCAAAGCTTGGAGGGTGCGCAAAATTTACTGCAGCTTCGTTTGGAATAGCAGGACCTGGAAACAACCCAAGTATACACCAATATGGAATTGCTTAGATAACTTATGATACACCCAAATTAGGAAACGTACAGACTTTAAAAAATAGTGAAAAAACAAAGCAAAAGACAACACAAGGCATATCTCTATATTTTGATAGGATATAATCTCCCCCCAAAAATTAAGGGTAAAAAAGTAAGAACCATGAGATGGTAAGAACAGAGTGTATGATTACTTGAATATATGTATATATACACAGGTATGTAGGCATAGAAATCTCTGAAAGATGCAAAAGAAATAAGTAACACTAGTTGCCTCTATGGGAGAGAGACTGTATTTCCATAGGATACATTTTTGTTCTCCTTGAGATGTTTTACTTTGTATGTTACAGATTTAAATAGGAAAACAACCAACTTTCGAGATCAGCAGATATTCAACCACACAGAGGAAGAGCAATGTGCTGCACCTGGGGGCTTCCAAGAGGAGGTGTGCCTCAGCTGGCCTGGCTGCAGCTCCAGCTGGCTTTGCAGCTGCAAAGGAGCCGCAGACACTGTGCTACCGCCTGAACACTGTGCGCCTTGCTCCCCAGGCTAGGTGGCTGGCCTCACAGGGACCAGAGCTTAAATTTTCTCTGATGGCCATGTCCTGGCAGGTTGCTAACTAACTAAGGTTTGGGGGAGGGGGTGGTGGAGAGGACAAGAACCCCGCAGAGGCCTGCTCCGCCAAATGTCTTCTTCAGTTCCCTCTCGATGGCAGCCCTCGAGCCATTCATTTTCAGTTAATGAAAACACTGGGTGGACTTAGCTTTTCCTTTGGGAACAAAAAACAACACAAAGAGCATGTGTGTGGATCTTCTTTCAAAATAGTGGGGCGTTTGAAACCGGTGCTGCAGCTGCAGAAATGGTTTCAATCCCCAGCATCTCAGCGTTCCGTGTTCTGAAAGCACTTTAAAAAGATGCTGAAGAGAAAGCCCTGAGCACTTTTGGAAATGGAGAACTTTGAAAGCCTGTATTTATTGGCCCTTTGCAGAAAATCAGTTCCTCCGGGGGGTAGAGCTTCCTGACCTTTTACATCATGTCACACAGAAAATAACATTATTTGAAGACTATTTGGGAGGAAATGAAGGGAATTTGAGAGCATCTCTGGGAGGCTTAAAATTTTTTTAAATGTTATAGAATTATAATAAAATATGTCTAAAGTATTAGAGAAGATATTGCATTAGTTTATAATTTTCAAATAAAATGTCCAAAATTTTAAATAAACTGAGCTTGTTTCCATGAATATTACTTTTTTTTTCATTATAGAAAAATCTCAAACATATACAACAGAGAGAATAGTTTATTGACCAACTTCCCTCCGTCACACACCCAGGACCTAGATTAAGCAGTTATCAACAATACCTTTCAGATGTCATGTGCTCTATCCTCCCTTTGTTGCTAGAATCCTTAAAAGCATATCTCAGGCATCACTTCATTTCATCTGAAAATGCTTCAGTATGGATTTCCTACAGATGGGACTTAAAAGAATAACCGTGATGCCATTACCACCTCCAGTAAGGTAAAAAAAATTTCCCAGTGTTAGCTAACATTTAATTAATGTCCTATTTTCTTCATTTGTCTCCAGAAATGTCTTTTTACTGTTGGTCTAAGTCAAGATCAAAACAAAGTTTGTAATTTATTAATATGCCTTTTAAGCTTCTTTGCATCTACAACATGGACATAACTATTTTTTGAGGTATACTAAATTTTATTTAGTATAAATTACACTATATTTATTATTAATTATTTAAAAATTTGTAAACATTTTTCAATTAAATTTGACATAAAATAGTATATTAATTTTAGGTGTACAACGGAGTGATTAGACATTTATATAACTTATGAAGTAATCACCCTGGTAAGTCTAGTACCCATCTGACTCCATACATAATTATTACAATATTATTGACTATATGTCCTATGCTATACTGTATATCCATGACTATTTTTATAACTGCCAATTTGTGCTTCTTAATCCTTTACCTTTTTCACTCATCCCACCCCCTCTCTATTTTTAAAAATAACTTTATTGAGATATCCTTCACATCCTGTGGTAGGCTGAAAAATGAGCCCTCCTATCTCCACCAAGATATCAGGTCCCAGTCCTTGGAACCTACAAATGTTACCTTATGTGGAAACAGGGTTTTTACAAATATAATTAATTTAAGGGTTATCAGATGGGAAGATTATCCAGCATTTATTGAAATGCAGTCACATGTAACCTTATAAGAGGCAAGTAGAGGGAGACTGGACACATCCTGAAGGCCATGTGAAGATGGAGCAGAGAGAGATCTGAAGATGCGTGCTGACCAGAGCGATGCAGACATAAGCCAAGGAATGCCAACAGCCACCAAAAGTTAGAAGAGGCAAAGAATAGATTCTTCTCGACCCTCCAGCCCTACCAACAGCTTGATGTGGGCCCAGTGATACTGACTTTGGATTTCGGCTTCCAGAATTATTTTACGCCTCCAAGTTTGTGGTCATTTGCTTCAAGAGCCACAGGAAACTAATATACATACTATCCAACTCACCCACTTAAAGTGTATGATTTAATAGTTTTCAGTTTATTCAGAGTGTGCACCCATCATCACAATCAGTTCTAGGATATATCATCACCTCACAAAGTAGTAACCTTGGACCCGTTTGTTGTCACTACTATGCCCTATGCAGTGGGGAAGGCTCCTTGTTACTCATTGATTGATTAGTTGCTTCAAAAGAATCTATTGAGTAGAATTTTATCTGAGAAACACCTTTTTCAGCCCTCATAGCCACCCTCCCCCAGAAACCAGAAATCTTCCCTTTTGTTTAATCTCCATCACTAGTCCCTCCCCCAAGCACTTTCTGGTCAAAGCTAGTTCACACGTTTCCTTCTCTGGAGGCCTTCGGGACATATATAGACACTAGCTAGCTTGGGCGGCATTGTGACCAACCCTTTCGGGAAGTAAGCGAACAGCTGGCATCTAAATCCATTAGGGAAGAGTAAGAGGAAGCAGAGTTAAATTTCAACAGGGACAACAAAGGCTTGACATCAATGACAACGGTCTAATTCTAGAAGATTTCCTTAATTGGATGTAAAAAGAGCAGTAGACTAGGCGGCTATATGTGGAATGATTTGGGTATATTTCCGCTTAGAAGCAGAGAAGAGATTTATGACTTCTTTATTTCTTAAACTTTATTTTTGGATTATGAAAGTAATACTTGTTCATTCCTTCAAATTCAGAAAATATATAACACATAGAAGATAAATATTTCTCATAATTCTGCCACCTAGTCATAGCCACTCTTAATAGTTTGATGTATTTCCTTACAGTTATTTTCATATATATGTATGTATATATATCTCACAATTTTGTATCTTGATTTCTCTCATTTAGCATCTTCCCACATTATTAAATATTTGCCCAAAGCCCATTTTTAATGTCTGCACAATAATATCTTGTAAGAATATATCATGATTACTGTTATCATTTCCTTATTTATGTCAATTTAGGTGGTTTACAATTTCTCAACATTATACATAAGAACTGAGATCAAGAGCTTTACATATAAATCTTTCTCTACATTTCTGATTGTTTCCTTGGAATTGATCCTTCTAGACAACTCTTCTTCTGTTGCGACTTCCTAAGCACCTCCATCAGAATCAGATATAGATGCAGATCAGGGGTCCACCTGAATCTTTGAGATCAGGACTCAGGAATCTGCCTTTTAAAGAAAAGTTCCTGAGATTTTTAGGCACACTGAAGGTTGAAATTCATAGCTCTATGAGGATGAAGGCTGGGTAGAAGGCTATGCATACTGAAATTTCAGGTTGACATGGTGTCCAATTGCTTTCCTATAGCCTTATACACTCCACACTCCCACCAGCAGCATGAGGGTGCTCCACTCACCAAACTCTTGAAAAACAGCTTTGATAATTTGATGGCTGGAAAATGGTGGCTTCATGAAATTGTTTATGGATGCAATATTTATTTTTGTTCCGTTAAGTTTAGATTTTTCTATAGTTGTGTACAGTATTCTTATAATTTTACAACTAGTTCTATGAAAATACTTGATGTTTTATCCTTTTAATTCATTAATATATTTGTATTCCTCATATTTTACTTGCATTTCACACATTTTCATACAAATGTAAGCTCCATGAGTACAAGGATTTTGGGACGGGGAGTAGGGGGGGTCTGATTTGTTCATGGCTGTATCCCTGCACTCATAATAGTGCCGAAGACACAGTAGGTTCTCAATAAATATTTTTCAAATGAATAAATAGGTGAAAGCTATATATGGGTTCCTTTTACCATGAACACACACACACACACACACACACACACACACACACACACACACTTACACACTCACACATGCATGGCAGCAGCAAGGCCAGGTCTACTCAGTAATCTTGCTTCATGATTTCTTAAGGCCCTTTCTGACCTGAGGTTCCATGACTTGCTTCTTTCTTATTGGTGACCCTATCCCAGGAGATACCAGCATCAGTGAAATAGAAGGCAGGAGGCCTTTGGTCAGTGGATAAAAACCAGATGTGAGTAAAGTAAGCCTGCTGAATAGCATTGCCTTCTCTTTTCTCTTCTGCTAAAGTCTGAGTCACCCTGAGAATAAAGAAGTGTGAGATTTAATTCTCACCGCTTTGATTGTGGGCAGTCTGATTTCAGTTTCTTTTTTTGGCCAAGCATTTCTGTGAGAACTGTGATAGGACCGCAAGCCAAAAACCAAAACAAAACCTATCTCTGTGATGTTAACAAAGTGGTCATTCTATACAAGTATATTTGGAAGTGGCATATTACCATCTGACTGAGCAAAATGTAGCCATTTTACCTCAGGAAGGTTACATTCTTCCTGACTCATATTTTCATGCTTCTCACTGGTCCCTTTCTGATGGTGGGACAAAAGAAGTTTTGAGAAAGGCTTGGTTTCCTGATGTCAGCATGATTTGACCTTTGGAGGTACACCTGGTATATTGTCATTTTGTGTTTTTTCTTCTAGGACTTTTGAAAAATAATAGAATCACAATTTTTTTGATCCTCACTTGAGGATATTTTTTCCCAATGATTTTTAGAGAGAGTGGAAGGGAGGGAGAGGGGGAGAGAGAGAGAGAGAAAGAGAAACACCAATGTGAAAGAGAAACATTGATTGGTTGCCTCTCACAAGCAACCTGACTGGGGACAGGGATGGAACCTGCAACTAGATACATGCCCTTGAACGGGAATCAAACCTGTGACCATCTGGTTCTTGGACTAACGCTCTAACCTCTGAGAAAACTGGCAGGGCAGGATCACAATTTAAGGTGTGGAATCTACAGTTTTTGACCTTGCTTAAGTTATTCACATTTGTATAAACTTGAGGAGATCTCCAGGTATCACCTTGAACTTTGGTGAAAATTTGTCTTTTTATTGTAAAATTGAAGTACCTTGACCACTTCTTGGAAAAGTATCTGTTTTTGTTGTTTGGTGCTGGAAAGAGATGTAGAGAAAAATGGGAGCCAGGTGTGAGTGATTGTGGGGAGGGAGTCTATATGTTTGTGCTGCCATTTTCACACCAGCCACTGGGCCAAGGGCAGATCACTACCACCTTGAAGCCTATAGCTGTATTTCTAGGTGAGAACCTATGAACTCAATATATCATCAGATGTTAATCTAAGTTGCTGTTCTAATTCCAGTTTGTTCTTTGGTGAGTTGTGGTGGCAGAAGCCAGTTTATCCGGAGACTGCGGAGAACTTAAGTCTAAGGTGATTTTAGAGGCTTCAAATGGGCAAAACTGCATTAAAGCTTAGGCCACACACCCACTACCCTGTGATCCCCTCTCATTCCCTCTCTTCCCCCTCAACCTCTGAAGTTGTTAAGATACAGAAAATGTACCAAGTTTTGTCCAGAAGATAGAGGTTCTCTGTCTTGTGGACTGAAAACTTGCCTAATAACTTTTGCTGGAAAGCGATCTTTACTGGAATGATTTTACACAATAGAATGATCATAAGTTAACTCTGGCCCTAGCCGGTTTAGCTCAGTGGATAGAGCGATGGACTGTGGACTGAAGGGTCCCAGGTTCAATTCCGGTCAAGGGCACATGCCCGAGTTGTGGGCTTGATCCCCAGTGGGGGCGTGCAGGAGGCAGCCAACCAATGATTCTCTCTCATCATTGATGTTTCTATCTCTTTCTCTCCCTTCCTCTCTGAAATAAATAAAAATGTATATTTTTTAAAAAATAAATGAACTCTGATCACACAAAGATTAAAGAAACTTGAAATACATTTGCCACCAAAGACAGGTAGCCCTCTTCCTTAAGGTGAGTCGAATGCTAGTGATAAAGATTTGTAAAATCAGAAGAGAACTAGATGAATTCAACGTCTCTAAGCAGCCAGGACTAAGCAAAATGCAATGATTTCCCTTTTCCATGGGTTCAAAGATGGTAATGATGCGTGTCTTTGTTCTTTGAAGTCTTGTTAATCTGGAATCCTACCAGGCTTCAGGAGCTCCTTGGTCTGTGAGTCCTTCTTACATAAAGGACAACATTTAAAAGACCACCTCTCTGAAAGCCATCTCTGACATTTGCAGGATTGCTGCCAATATCTGTTTCTTGCAAAGAGCAAGGAGACTCAAAAACAGCAACAGCACCTCTCTAAGGGCCCCCCAGCCTTTTCTTTACAACGCCTTCCCTTTAATAAAGGGAAATTGGCATGCTACATTGTGTCAGAGTTTGGGGCCCACATAGATATGAAAGGGAATTAAAGAGTGACTGGTTGCCACTGTGCCAGGTGTTGGCTGATTGAAAAACGGAATAATGGATAATAACCGTCTTAGTGTGTTTATCAATGCAGTTCACTCTCTGTGATGCAGAAGAGGTCACTGGAGACAATGTGCGGGCCTCTCATCGCTGCTGTTCATTAACAAGGCTCTGCTGCTGAAATTCAGGCTCCATTACCTAGACACAACAATGGGGGAGCCTGCATCAAGTTGTAATTAGGCTTGATCAGGGCTAGGGTACAGTAGCTATAATCAGAATCACTCAGAATTAATGTTATACTTGTGAAAGGATGTGAGGTGAGATTGATTCAATGGTAACCAAAGCAACCCTGTTTTCTATAACTCTCTAAGCTTGAGAGAGTAATGAGAGAGAGAGAGAGAGAGAGAGAGAGAGAGAAATGAGAGAGGGGTGGAGGAGAAAGGGAAATAAGGAGGGCAAAGGAAAACCAAAAGATGACCATTTAAGTTGTATTAATTTTATCACAATTAGGAGAAAATGTGTTTTAGTAAGAGCAAGTATAGTGTAGCAAGGCGGTCACTGTCTGGGTCCAAGAAACCTTTGTAGGTGTCATTATGTGCCCAAAGCAGGCTCTGTGATGCTTCAATTCCTCCTCCTTTTTGTCACTTCATATGTATTTGGGAACAGCCTGATTAAGGCAATAATTTCAATTTGCAGAAAAAGGAGGAGGAAATTCAAGCTGGACAATATTATTTCTTTTCTCTGGTAAGAATCAGTTCTTCAGCCTTTTACCTTTCGAGCTATACGGGTGGAGCAAAAGTAGGTTTACAGTTGTTCGTATGAAAACAAATATAATAATAAACAGTAAAACAAAATTAAACTGTTCTGTGTACCCTAAACTGTAAACCTATTTCCCCCCGACCCTGTATATCTCTAGACCCAATGACCAATGGCTTATGTGAGAGCACATAGAAGATTTTGGAAACTTGCTTGTTTAAGAAGTTAGAGAATTTAAGAAGTTACAGAGATGTGGGTGATATGTTAAGAGGATCCTATCTGATTCCTCGCTATTGAATGTCCATTCCATTTTTTTTCAGGTTAGCAAGATGCCACTCTGGAAATATAATCTCACCTTTTAGGTTTGAAATAATTGGTGAAATATCTGTGCATAGGCATACATTTTCATTTCTGCACACACATGCAAATGTTGGCACACATGATTTGCTCCAGTCATACGTGTTTGATCTCTAATGCTTAGATGTTGTAAATGCTTTTTCTCTTTTATCATCCTTGGCAGGTTTGTGAATCTCTTCTCATATTACAACACCTTCAAGAGTAGAAATATCACAGACATGTTGAGGCTAGGATACTGTTAAATATGTAGAGAATGGCTCAAAGGGGGAAGCTTTGTTTCTTTTAATTTTGTTTTATTGATTTGAGAGAGAGAGAGAGAGAGAGATATGTGAGAGAGACACATTGATCAGTTGCCTTCACATGTGCCCCATTGAGGGCTGGGGATTGAACCTACAAACCAGGTACACACTCTTGACTGAGAATAGAACCCACAACCCTTTGGTGCATGGGGAACACTCTAACCACTGAGTTACATTGGTTAGGGCTGTTTCTTAAACCTCAAATTATTACGTGGATGAAAAAAAATGGCATGTAAATATTTTGAATCATTTAAGTGGGCAGGAAGTGTTGAAGCAAAGTATATATCTTCCAGATTTAAAAAAAGAACTCTCTAGCTTTTTTCCCCTTTCTCTCTTGAGTATAAAATGTTAGCTATTCAAATAATACAACTATAATAAACTTATTAAGAAATCATTGAGGAGCTACTGATGCATATTATTGCATATCTGACTATGTAAACATTTCATGTATGGATTTAGTTTTTATGTTACATGTTCATTAGGATTTTTTGAAATTTGAGTAGAGCAGCAAATTCAGCTCCTTTGGAGTTGGAGATTTTATAAAACCTTAAAAATAGACTTCATATATATATATATATATATATTGCATTTATTATTTCTCTTATGGTTTTGGTAGTGTACCCACTACCCAATGCAAGGAGGAAAAAAATATGCATGACAAAAAAACCTTGGAGATTACCATTTTAGTGTGTGTGTGTTATTCTTTTTGTAATGGAGCAATTTTTCTTCTGAAATAAGTTTCTTTCCTACTTCCTCCCTTATACAAAGGGATTTAGAGTAAGATCACAGAAAAAGAAATGAGAAATCTTTATTCTCTGCTAGTGGGAGGGTTAATCTAAATAAGAGAGAACGCCTGTACTCTAACAGCACAGAGGAACACCTTTTGGAATGGGTTCTTTTCTCTGACCTGAGTCCAGATGCTTCCCTCACTAATTATAAATGCTCAGGGGGAGAGCTTATGGCCGAGTGAAAAATACAGGACTTGTTCAGAAGCACTGTCTTCATGGCCAACATGGTATTTAATGTTGGATCCGCTGAGCCTTCCAGAGTGAAAGATTCATTTAGATTCTGCTTGCGTGTTTTCTTGGCCCTCTTCCTCACGTCAGCGGGGAGGGGAGGTCTATAGGACAAGGTGGAGAGATGTCTGTCATTCTCTGGCATTTATTGCGGAGGTGGCTGTCCTGGGCTTCAGGCTCCCTTCTGTGCTCTGGGTCTCACAGACACAGTTCCTGGTCTGGACTTAGAATTTGTTTGGTGCTAAGCTTTGGGTCACCTGTTCAAGTGGCCCGTTTATTTGTTTTGGTGGGGACTCTGTGTGAGAAAACTCATCACCATTTTTTTTGAGTAAATTGAGAGATGTGGTTTCAAATCAATGTGCAAATATAACTCCCCTCTAATAGACTCACCCTGATCATCTGTCCTTTCATTCATTCAATACATATTTACAATCCAGAACGAAAAGTGAACTGGAAAGAGTATTTCTCCATTAATCAAGATGTGAGAATTGGAATTACATTTTATAACATTCCCACCCACCAAAAGTACTAAACTAGTTAGTACATCTCCCCCCCACCCCCCTTTCTGGTTCTTTTAAAAAAAATAATTTTTTTAATTATTATTTTTTATATATACACTAGAGGCCTGGTGCCCAAAACACCGCCACTGCACTTGCCAGCCTTGAGCCTGGCTTCTGGCTGAGTGGTGCTCCCCCTGTGGGAGTTCACTGACCACCAGGGGGCAGCTCCTGCATTGAGTGTCTGCCCCCTGGTGGTCAGTGCACGTAATAGCGACTGGTCGTTCCGCTGTTTGGTCGATTTACATATTAGCCTTTTATTATATAGGATCATTTAAAAAATTCATCCAGTATTTTATCAGTTCTCATGTATATCCTGGAGTTGAGCTGCCCTACTGGTTGCTATGTCTGTATTCAACCACAAGTAGAACCCTTGTGTCCAGGCAGTTTTCTTATAAGACCTTAGATTATGGCTGTACCCTTGCCTGGTGCCAGTGACACCCCAAGGGCAGAACCCTGGGAGCACTCTGCTTCGGGAGCAGACAATAAGGGGCATGTGGTTTGTAGAGAATTTAAAAGCAATAAAAATATTTGACTGGAATTTGGTCTGCTTTTTATTATTACCATGTGCTGGCAATTCTAAACAATGTCAAAGATAAAATACTCCCCCGCCCCACTCAAATTTGTTGTACTGAGTTCTTTTGTTGTTGTTGTTGTTGGACTGAGTTCTAAACAAATGTTGTAGTTAATGTAAAGTGAGGTAGCCATTTGCTTATATGTCCGAGAGCAGACATATTTACAATTTTAACTACTTTTTTCTTTTTTTCTTCTCATTTTTTATTTTTATTTTTTTACAATTTTAACTACTTTTGAGAAAAAAAACATTTGTATAGGAAAAGTCCCATTTTTTGGTGGGAAAGGTTGCACAAAAACTGATTTATACTCACTCCTATTAAAATGTAGGCTGAGGCATTCTTTACAGAAATTCATTTCACACATCACAGAGTTTTTGTATTTACAATTTAAACAGTGAAACAGTGGCAAACTAGGAGGTATAATGTTTTTGTTTGGCAAATGCAAATTTTGTTTCTTACATAAAGTATTGAATGGAATTTGAATAATAGCTTCAAAATTAGAATGTATTTTTAAAATTAAACATCCAGATCAAGAAAATAATGATTATTGCAGAAAATAATTTTATATAAAGGAAGGGGATGTTAAAAAGGATCCAGTTGAGTGTCAAGTTCACAAGATATGACTCTCTAGTTTTTTCAATATTTTGGTGGTCAGCCTTCTAACTAATGGAGACCAAGGTTCTTACACAATTGGCTACAGGATTCTCTCTATTTTCTGCTCTTCCTGTCAGATCAGCAGAAATGAATTCTAGTTTGAAGGCCTTTTATTCAATCCTCCTTCTGAGTGATTGAAAATTACTGCAGAACACCCATCATGGCAATGGGTTCTTTTTCTCATTTTTAAAATTCAACTTGCTTTCCTAAGTTTATTATTTACTCATTTATGGGCCAGGGTAAAAAGAATATCATGGCAGGAAAAGGACCATTTCAAATCTTTCCAGACTTCGAAGTAAAACCAGAACTGAGCTTGGAATGTTTGCACTAAATGTTAAAGTCAGTTTAGAAACCAAACCATACAAAGGATGTGCTTCCCAAATGCAAAGCGATGGTGGAACTCTGCTGGGAGAGAGATTGGTCTGGGAATATGGTTGCAGTGAGATGCCCCTCTTCCTCTAGCTCACACGGCTCAGGAGAAAGTCCAAGAGCTGAAAGAAAACCACCCTGAGACAGCCTCAAGACAAGCAGGCCCCAGTGACAGAAAGATACAAAACTGTCCCTAAAGCAGGCCCTCTCCTGTGCAAAACACAGAACCCTAAAGATCCCTCCGTTGGTGGCCAGATGAGTTAAAACTCTATTCTGCACATCAAAAATGCAGACATTTATCAGCATTGTTGTGCACTTTGAAGATTAAAAATTGGAGTGTGTGTGTGTGTGAGTGAGTGGAGGGGGGATGCTTCAGAGCTTTTAAAATAAATGTAGTAGAAACTGTCTTCTCTGAGTCATTGGAACCAATAGCTGGTAGGATAATTTAAAAAATCTGGTGCAAGCACTCAGTCATAAACAGTAATGCCTTAAACACTTTAACATAAAACACACGCACGTACAGTGATTTCCCAGACTTTTGATGTAAGACCAAAGTCTTTCCTTTGAATTTCGATCTGTGAATTGGCATTTCCCCTGTATTCTCCATAATTTCCTGCCTTTGTTTAAGTCTTTGAGTTTAAAGACATTTAGAAATCAGAATGCTTATGTGTTCTTTTTCTCATTTTTAAAATTCAGCCACTTTAAAAAAACCATTTGCCTAATTTTTTCAAAGCATTCCATTTACATGAGCACTCTTTCTTTTGCACTCATTTTTCATCAGTTTATATATTTTAAAAATTTAATTTCATCATTACAATAGTACTGGCATAAATAGGTTCAAACAACTGATCCTTGGTAAACATAAAATTCCACTCTTGGAGGCATCAGGGTTCAGTGTACTGTGGATACCAGTTGGAGGGCTTTACTAGGAGAGTAGAACCTCCTTTTCTCAAGACTTGGAGCTACAATTAAGAAATCTTCTCCTGTACAAGGTGAATGTCATTGTCTGTTCCTACTGCCATAGCAAAACTCCAAAGATTGGGTGGTTTATGAACAACAGAAATTTATTTCTCACAGTTCTAGAGCTTGGGGAGTCCAAGATCAAGGTGCTGGCAGATCTCGGTGTCTCATGAGAGCTTCCTGGTTTATGCCCAGCCACCTTCTTGCTGGGTCCTCATGGGGTGCAAGAGGCAAGAGAGCGCTCTGGGTCTCTTTCTAAGGGCACTAACCTGATGCAGGAGGGCTCTACCTTCATGACCTAATCACCTCCCACCTCCAAATACCATCACTAGGGATGAGGTGTAAACATCTGAATTTTGGGGGGACACAAGCAGTCAACCTAGAGCAATGAAATGATAAAACTACTTTCGTTATCAAGATGGATTGGAGAATAATGGGTTTGGAAAAGTGAATTTTCTCGATATCCGGATACTTAAAATTATTCCAAATGAACTGCTGAAGGAAAGCTTTCTACAGTGTATTACATTTTAGAAAGAAAAAAAACAAACAAAGCCCCCAACAAGCTAAAGAGCTGACACCAGAGTAAGCAATAATGTGGCACAATGATAATGACTGAGCGCCACCGGGGTGCTGGGTGGGCACACGCCCTTTCAGTGGATGTCCCCCCACTGCCTTGCTGGTCTAGTTTGTGCTTCCCCTCCTTTCTGTACACGCTAGCACTTCCCTGGGAGCCTTCTCTGACCGCCATTCTCTTTGGTTCAAGTTGCCATTCCTGCGCCCTGATTCCTTCATGTGCCTGATTTTTATTGTTTCTTCTCTCCAGTACATGGCTTTCCTTTTTCCTGCCACTTGGAGTTTTCAGTGTTGGGGCCAACAGGGTTTAGCTTTGGTCTTCTACCAGGTTAGCCAAGTTGGATGATGCCATCGCCTCATCTTGGATTCTCCTCATCTCTTTCCATGCTGCCCCCTTGGGGCCCGGAGGCTGAGGTTGGCTGGAGGGCTGGTTATAACCGAATATGTGAGGATATTGGAGGGAGTGGGACCCAGAGCCCTCTAGGCACAAACAAAGGAAGGAGACGTCCCAGAGGGTTATGCCCTTTCTTCTCTCAGCCTTTTAATGCACGTGTTTATTTCTGTAAAGTGCTTTTCCCATTTGGATGAATGATGAACTGTAATGCCCAGAGTAAAAGGCCACCAGAAATGAGTTCTGTTCAGAGTCACAGAAGGTTACAGTGGAGTCTCACTGTGTTTGCTTTAAAGTTCTCAGGATAACGCCGACGTATCTTTAAAAGGATAACAGAAGAGCCTGCAGTGTAGCTGTTGCTGTTTTGATGCAGAAATTGGTTTAGGTATAACAAAACAGCCCTTCTTAAGATTAAAAAAAAAAAAAAAGCAACACAGCAACAACCCACTCACATATCTCAAATCCCAGTTGAGCTAACGCTACAAATCACACGCATTTGTAGGATATGACTGAGAGATGACTCTCGGTAATGAAGGCTCCTAAGCCTGGGCTGTAGTTAGCATAACATGTAAACAGGGCCTCCCAGTTTTCACTCTTTTGCACGCTCTAATTCATTTCTAATTGCTATTTCCTGGAAAAACACTGTGTTGTCTGTCATTGCCTTTTAAATTTCTTCCTTCTTTAGAGAAAACACATATTTTAGACCATTAAGAAAAATCCTTGTCTTGATTTGGATGATGTTTTTGTTTAACAAAGCAGAATTATTATTTTCTTTGAGACTCAATTCGTGTGGTAGGAAGAAGTGGCTGCATACATTTTAATTTGGCACTGAATTAACAATAATCAAGATAATGTGGCTTATCTACTGTTACACAATTCAGATCTACCTGGTTAGTTAAGCCAGAGAAAAAGGGCCTTTGCTATTTGATTTTTAAAAAAATATATTTTTATTGATTTCAGAGAGGAAAGGGGGGATGAGAAAGAGAGAGAGAGAGAGAGAGAAACATCAACGATAAGAGAGAATCATTGATTGGCTGCCTCTTGCACACCCCAACACTGGAATTGAGCTCGACACCCAAGCATGTGCCCTGACCGGGAATTGAACTGTGACCTCTTGGTTCACAGGTCAACGCTCAACCAGTCAGGCACACTGGCTGGGCTGCTAATTTGGATAGTTAAAGTGAATTAGTCAGGAAGGAAACATATTGGCATGTGAAAAATTAAAACCTTATCTTAATTTTTAACTCAACATTGCATTTTGCAATTTAAAAAAATCCATGACAAAAAATACAAAGAAGGCTTTAAAATTAGCAGGTGTAGTAAAGAAAAACCAATATGTTTTTGCATAGACAAGGAAGTAGAATGTGCCAAAACCCAGCTTTAGTTGTTTTTCCTGTTATGACATATTACCCAACCAAGTACATATGGAAATTTAAGTGGACAAAACTCATTTTCTCACGCATTAGCTGAAGTTACCTTGGTTATTTTTTCAGTGACTTTGTACATTTTTATAAGAAATTTGGGAAATGTATGAATTGGTGGGATAAAGTTTTCTTTGAGATTGTGAGTGAAAATGAGGTCAATGGAGGGTTGTCCACCAAGTCCAGCTCCAGGAGAAGGTTCGGGAGAAAGGGCTGAAGGTAACTGGAAGGGGGAGAGGGGAGAGAAAGCTCTTCTAGGCCCAGGTTTTATCTTTCCTAAAAACTTTCACTTCTTTTCTATTCTTCTGGGGAACATAAGGAAGCTGAAAAATCAAATGCCCAATCAGTCATCTAGTTTAGAGGTTCTCAAAGTGTGGTTCTGGGACCAGTATTATTAGAGTCACTTGGGAACGTGTAAGAATGCAAAGCCTCCGGACCCACCCCAGACCAGCATTGCTGGGAAGTAATCAACTGCAAAGGCCACACCATGGACCAGAGAGGGGACCCAGAACTTGTCATTTTACTCCTCGATTTACCATTGGGCTCCAATCTTGAGCTGTAATGTGGAGGGTTGGGCATAAGTAGTAGGTAGGTAGGTCTTAAATCTTGTTGAAAAATAGATTAATTCTGAAACGTTTTAGCATGTAGAGTTGTAAGAACACATTTTGATTATTCTTTAGGCCATTATTAACGGGCCTGGCAAAACCTTTTACTTATTTGATCTTTACCAGCTGCATTTTTGTATTACAAAAGTCAACCATATTTTTTTTAAATATTTTTATTGATTTTTTACAGAGAGGAAAGGAGAAAGATAGAGAGTTAGAAACATCGATGAGAGAGAAACATCGATCAGCTGCCTCCTGCACATCCCCCACTGGGGAAGTGCGAGCAACCCAGGTACATGCCCTTGACCGGAATCGAACCCGGGACCTTTCAGTCCGCAGGCTGACGCTCCATCCACTGAGCCAAACCGGCCTCGGCAAGTCAACCATATTTGTTGTAACAAGAAGAGACCGGAAATGCCGATAAGCCACAAGAAAAATAAATTATTCGCAATTCTGTCTCTTGGAGATAACTACTGTTGACATTTTTGTATAGATTCTTTTAGCTGGCAAATGAAAAACAAACGCAATTCCTAAGAGGGTGTCTTTGAAAGCGCTCTCACATGAAATATAACCAAATGAAAGTGTTATGAAATCCATAGCAGCCTGGGCTCTGATGTAAACCTGCAGTTCATAAACTCTTCTGTCAACAGTGCAAAAAACAAAACAAACAAACAAACAAGCTCTTCTAGGCCTAGTTTTCATCTTTCCTGAAAACGTCCAGTTCTTTTCTATTCTTCTGGGGAACATAAGGAAGCTGAAAAATCAAATGCCCAATCAGTCATCTAGTTTAGAGGTTCTCAAAGTGTGGTTCTTCGACCAGTATTATTAGAGTCACCTGGGAACTTGTAAGAATGCAAATCCTCCGGCCCCACCCCAGACCTCTTGAATGGCAAGCCTGTGTTCCAGCAAGCTGTGTGTTTACGGGTCTTCGGGGTGATTCTGAGACTCACTAACACCACTGCCCCTCGAGACATTCTCCAGTGGGGTCTGGAAATGGTCACTGGCAGGTTGTTCAGAGGTCTGGCAGCCTGGGGTTCGTCTCAGATGCACAAGGGGACTGCTCTGTTGGTGTCTGGGTGTAGTTTCCAAGAAGAGTCCAAAGAAAGAAGAGGCAGCTGTTTTCTCTGGAGGTCAAGTGGCTGATAGAATTAGGAACATGTAATTTAAGACCGGAAAGAGCTGTTTGTGTGGAGATATGCTCTAAAGACCAAATTAAGACTAATGAATATATTGAGGAAGAATAATTAAATATTCATAATTATTGGAACACTGCTACCTCTCCTGCCACTTGCTTGAACAAACTTCTGCCTTTATTAGAACAAGTAATGCCCGCTAGCGAATCATATTGTATTTGTATTTCCTTAAGTATGTCATCATCTTACAGCAGGGAGCAAAGCAGAGCAAATGTTTATTTTTAAAATGTGAAAACATTTCATGCCTCAAAACATGACTTAAGATAGCATTTAGCCTTTAGAATTAAAATAAAGAGAATTTATTTATGCTTTGTGGATTGTTTCTGTCTGTGTGTATAAAAATATTTTCTATTTCCAAACAGTGTGATTCTAATAGCTGAGTGACTGTGAGAAAGAACTGAAAGTGCACCGAGCCTTAATTTTTTCACCTGCAAAATGGGCTAATAATGCTATACTCATGTCAAATAAGATAATGTTATATTAAACTGCTCTCCAAGCTGCATAGTATTATCATGACCATTACTATATTATACTGTTATTATATAATGTTTTTTAACATAAATATTAATTAGTTATTTGTATTTACATTAGTATATTTAATTGTTACTTATAGTAGAGAACAAATACCACAGACCTTTATTTTTTAAATAGAGAAACTATTTTGGTCCAGATATAAAACATGATATGAGTTAGCATTTATTTTTATAATATATTTTTTATTGATTTCAGAGAGGAAGGGAAAGGGTAAGAGAAACATCAGTGATGAGAGAGAATCACTGATGGGCTGCCTCCTGCATGCCCACACTGGTGATTGAGCCCACAACCCACGTATGTGCCCTGACCAGAAATCTAACTGTGACATCCTAGTTCATAGGTTGATGCTCAACCACTAAGCCATGCTGGCCGGGCGAGCTAGCATTTAGACTTTGGAACTGCAAAAGAGAAAAGTTATGAATTGATAAATAAAGAACACTTATTGGCAAAGTCACCAGTTAGATGCCTATTTATTGTACTATTATGCCTATTTACTGTACTATATACTATTTATAAACATTCATAAATAAGACCTTGTGCACTGCAGGCTGCCATTGAGTGACAACATAGACAGAGGCCTAGTCCCTGCTAGGAAATGCAATGTGTGTCTTGGGCAATTTGCTCTCTGTCCTGTAATGTCTTAGACCTAGGAAAATGCCAGCTGCAAAACATTGAAAAATAAAAACATGTTTTTCTCCTGCATAAACTCAGATGCAGAAATCCTTAACAAAATATTTGCAAAACTAATCAAGCAATACATAAAAAGGATAATGCCTCATGATTAAGTAGCTTATCCCAGGAATACCAGGTTGGTTTAACTTTTGTAAACCAACCAATGTTATTCACCATACTAATAGACTATAAAATAAAAACCATATATCACAATTGATGCAGGAAAAGAATCTGACAAAATTCAATACCCATTTGTGAAAAAAAAAACCACTTCAAGAAATTAGGAGTACAAAAGAATTTCTTCAATCTGATAAGGTGAATATACAAAAGTCTACAGCTAACATCATACTTAATAGTGAAAGACAGGGAACAGGGCAAGCATGTCAGCTCTGACCATTTCTATTCAACATGGTACTGGAGGTTCTAGCCAACAGTCCAGCCAGCCAAGAAAAAAATAAAATAAAGGCAGGGTCCTAATATAAGGTGACAGGAGAAGATTTGACTTTGATGATGGGCACACAGTGTAATATACAGATCCTGTAACATAGAATCCCCCCTGAAACCTATATGTTCATGTTGACCAATGTCACCCCAATCAATTTAATAAATATTAAAAATAAAAGGCAGATATATTGGAAGGGAAGAAGTAAAACTATCATTCTCAATGAAATAATCATCTATGAAGAAAATCTTAAATAATCTACAAAAAAGTGGCTAGATCTAATATGTGAGTTTATTGAGATTGCAGAATATAAGATCTACATATAAAAACAAATTTTCTTTACTAGCAGCAAACAATCAGAAATGAAATAAAATGACATTTACAATAGCATCAAAAATATGACATTCATATGAATGAATTTAATAATATATGTGTGAGATTTCTGCCCCTGGAGGGTCTTGTTGCCTACTGCCAAATTGTTTTTTTATTATGGTACATTCCCAGGAGCAGTATACCACAGACAAGTATTAGCTTACACTTATAAGCTTTGGATGTTATCATTCCATTTTTATTAAAACTTTAAAATCTGGCTATATCAGGTCTGGCCTGAACATCAGGTCTTTTCTTGCCAATTTTAAGTTTCACTTTTAAAACCTAAATTGCAAGTGGTCATAATGACCTTTTAGGGCCATCACTATGCAGGGCCTTTTAGGAAGTAAGCAAGGCCTGGGCCACTTCTAATTTTGGGGCGACCTTCATATGTTAAAAATGGAGAAAGCCAACACAGGATTACCAACATACCTACCAGTATACAGAAAATGTTTTCATTTAACAAATTAATGCTTTTAACACACAAAAAAATTGAGTTCATAGAATTTTGAATTCACCAGGAGAGTATAAGATTTCTTTACAATATTAATTCATGATAGGTGACGTAATCCAGAAATGGAGCACAGCTTTGAAACTGTCTGATGAGGCTATTTTCCCCATCCTGTCAGTGCATCTCTGTGAATACGTGTTAATGTCATTTGGAGATGATGTCACAGATCTAAATTTGAAGCCCTTCCTGAGAGAGCGGTCTGGGCCAAACAGCTCTCCAGCTCTTTATCCTGAAGTAAGCCTTGTTGTTGACTGTACTTTCTACTCTTGTAGCTCTTTAAACTGCAAAGAACTTCGCAGGTGATTTCATGTTAACTGTTCACATATCTTAAACGTTCAAGACGTAAGGTAGTATATGATTCTATTTATGTACATTTCAAAAACAGGCAAAGCTTACAAATTGTGCTGGAAGACAGCGGAGTGCTTACTCTTGGTAGGAGGGAACTGGAAAGAAGCCTGAGAAGTTCTTCTGGGTGCTGGTCATGTTCTGTTTCTTGTTCTGGGGGCCAGTTACATGATTCGCTTATACTTGGTGCACGTTTTTAAATGTTATGTTTCAATGCAAATTTTACTTTAAGAATTTCGAGGAACCTTTACTGTTCAAAGAAGTTCAGCTACCACAGCAGTAATCCCCTAACAGTGGTCGGCAAACCGCGGCTCATGAGCCACATGCGGCTCTTTGGCCCCTTGAGTGTGGCTCTTCCACAAAATACCGACTTCTGCGCATGGGCCACAAAGTTTCAATCACACTGTACGTGCGGGCCCGCACGTGGTATTTTGTGGAAGAGACACACTGAAGGGGCCAAAGAGTAGCATGTGGCTTGCGAGCCGCGGTTTGCCGACCACAGCCTTAGGACATGAGAGGCATCACATCTGATGAGTGGCTCTTCCATCTCCAGGAAGAGCCCTCATTGGCAAGGACCCCTAGCTCAATGGTGGACCCCGGCTGATGTATCCAGAGGGCCTGGCACCACCAACCAGGTGGCCCTTTAGGTTCTCCCTGGCGAGTGTGGACGAGCACTGCATGTGCAGTCTGTCATAGGCTAACTGTGCAAGGCCTGTGACAGAAATTCCCTGGATGTGAGTCTAACCTGGTTAATGGTGGCTCTCAGTGTCTCTGAATTACTCATTCACTGTGTGTGTGTGTGTGTGTGTGTGTGTGTGTGTGTGTGTGTGTGTTCTTCTCACCTTCCTCAACTTTGTTGTCCATAGAGATTCTGAGTGACAGAGTGGAGTGAAACAGCCTGTTCATAGGAGAGGTTGGAAGCCTGCCAGCTGGCCCTGTGGTTTCTTTGGCCCCCGGGAGGCCGTGCCTGACACCTGGCCCCATCTAGCAGTGCATTCTCAGCTGACATGAGCCAAGAAATCCCGAAGAGTAACAGAAACACATTCCTAACTCCCTGGCCAGACCAACAGGAGCCAGGGAGGTGGGATGAAGTGCCTGGGCTTGGGAGTTTAGAGACTTGCATTTTAGCACATGTCCTCATGGCAACTGGCTGTGTGACTCTGCACTGGTCCCTTTATCCCTCTGAGCCCTGGACTACTTTTGAATGACAGATGAAGGGGACCAAAAAAGGTGTCTCTAAAGCCCCTTCCAGTTTCTATGATTTTATGGTAATTAAAAGAAGTTTCTTGCTGGAGTTTAGACTTTTACCAGATTCCTTCCTCAAGTTTATTTACCCCTACTCCTGGCCTCCCCATTACAACTCTGTATATCTGTCATGGTCTAGATTAAATGCTATTTTCCATATGTATTCTTCGCAAGAGAATGTCAACAGTCTGTCATAATTGTCATCTAACTTCTATTCTGTTACTTATATCCATGTCTTATAGTAATTCCATTTGAGACTGCAGATTCCTGGATGAAAATGACAGCACCATCTTTGTATCCTCAGTAGCAAAGATTCCCAAATGTTGGTTGATTGATCTATAGCAGAGTGCCTGCATTCAAGTCACACAGGGAGCTTAACCATTCAGCTTCCCATGTCTAACCTCAGGAGTTTCTGATGCAGAGATTGAGGGAGAGACCAGGGAATCTGTATTTTATTATTATTATATTTTAGTTTTCTAGCCTTTTATTTTAAAATTTATTTTTCAACTTCAGTTTACATTCAATCTTATTTTATATTAGTTTCATGTATACAGCATAGTGGTTAGATAATCATATATTTTACAAAGTGGTCCCCCTGATATTTCAAGTACCCACCTGGCACTGTACATAGTTATTGCAATATTATTGACTGTTTTCCCTATGCTGTACTTTACATGTTTGGTAATTACCAATTTGTAGTTCTTAATCTCTTCACCCTTTTCACCAAGTCCTCCAACTCCTCTCCCCTCTGATAACCATCAGTCTGATCTCTGTATCTATGAGTCTGTTTCTATTTTGTTTTTCATTTATTTTGCTCTATAGAGTCCACATATAAGTGAAGTCATATGGTATTTGTCTTTCTCTGTTGACTTATTTGGGAATCTGTGTGTTTTAAATAGGACTTGAAGGGTGTCCAGGGCAGAGCCAGTTTGAGAACTCCTCCATACTGTGATTGGCATTAAGTACTCAATATGTACCAGTTGAATCAGTCGAGGAATATAGTTCATCACATCCTTTAGTCATCTAAACACTTTCCCGAGTTCACAAGGACATAGAACATGAATTAAGATTGTGATATCCAAGCCAGGATCGCATTGCCTTGCAAAAATGTCTTTGAGTTGCTCCAACAGCACTTTTGGATATTTAGAAATGGTCTGTGCCATGGAGATAGACAAAGTGAAGTAGGGACATTTTATTCCCCAAAGAATTTTTGACCTGAAATAGGCAAACTTCTTTTAGAGCAGTGGTTCTCAACCTTGGCTGCACATTAGAATCACCTAGGAATCTTTTTAAAATCCTGATTTCTGGGCCCCATCCTCCGGAAAGTCTGTTTCTTTGTTACTAATGTTGTGGCCTCACCCCATAACAAAGAAACAGAATTTCTGGAGGGTGAGGCCCAGAAATCAGGATTTAAAAATGTTTCCCAGGTGATTCTAATGTGCAGCCAAGGTTGAGGACCACTGTTTTAGAGGCTTCTGCAGCACCTATATTATCCTTTTTTACTTGCTCTTTGTCTCCCTCAACTGGCCCACCTGCTTCCTAGTTTGGCCCCCACCCCCCACTTCTTTTCCTTCTTTCATCAAAACCTGCTTTCTCTCATTCTCTCTATTTATTTGTGCAGCCATCCAGTTGATAAATGTTGACTGAGAGGTGTTCTGTGCCAGGCACTGGGTTAAGCCCTGGGAATGCGGCGATGAACAGAGCAGGCCTGGCTCAGGCCCTGTGGAATTTACACTCTCAGGGGAGGGGGAAGGCAGATGTGATATAAATAATTACAAATATTAGCTAGGGCCTAACAGCTTATCTCATCTGTTAAACTAATGACATCTAAACTCTTGGCTGCTAATGACTTAATATTTTATTCTTCCCAAATAACATTTGTAGCTAAAAAGGCTTTAGCACCTAACCTCAAGAAGAAAATAAGTAGTAGAGGAGGAGAAATTTCAAAAATAGATCACTTTGTGGAGGGAATCTTTTCTGCTACTCTTAAAATTGTGTAGCATAGCTAGACACCTACCCTACCTGACCGAAATGGTTTCTTTTTGTTGTTGTTAATCCTCACCCAAGGATATTTTTTCCATTGATTTTTAGAGAGAAGGAGAAGAAGAGAGAGAGAGAGAAAGAGGGAGAGAGAGGAGAGTGAAACATCGATGTGAGAGAGACACATCAACTAGTTGTCTCCCACATGCACCCTGACCAGGGCCAAGGATAAAACCTGCAACCCAGGTATGTGCCTCTGACCAGGAATCGAACCTGCGACCCTTCGGTGCATAGGCCTACACTCTACCCACTAGCCACACCGGCCAGGGCTGAAATGTTCTCCTTTGCAAAATAACATTGGTTCTTAAAGCAAGGTTTCTGGAAAGGCTTCCAACAGGTCTGTGAACTCTTGAGTATTATGCAGTGTTAGGTGTTTGAATATTTTCCTGCCCATAAGTCCATTCCTTCCTCAGTCTCTCAAAGGTCTCAAAATCTTTAGGGGGGCCGAAACCGGTTTGGCTCAATGGGTAGAGCGTCGGCCTACGGACTGAAAGGTCCCGGGTTCGATTCCGGTCAAGGGCATGTACCTGGGTTGCGGGCACTTCCCAGTGGGGGATGTGCAGGAGGCAGCTGATCGATGTTTCTCTCTCATCGATGTTTCTAACTCTCTATCTCTCTCCCTTCCTCTCTGTAAAAAATCAATAAAATATATTTAAAAAAAAAAAATCTTTAGGGGGGGAAAATAAAAAGAAAAGAAAGGAATAAAAACAAGCAAGCATTCTTGGTTTTCCTACTTTATTAATGTAACTCAGATCTCTGTTCTTGTCGCAGAAACACACACACACACACACACACACACACACATTAACAAAACAAAAAAGGAAAAAAGTGTGTTTCTAAGATTGGGTTCTTTGGTAATTTCAGAGAGTTAAAACATTCATCCTCACCTTCTCCCCTCCCACCACCTCTTAAAAAGAACTGGAAATATATTCTGAGGATTTTTATTTGTTGGGAAGGATGAATAAAGCCAAGAGCAGCATCTGTGTACAATTCAGGGGAGAAAATCTTCAGTAGTAAAGGTCCATTAGACATCCAAATCTCCCAGGTCTCAAAAGGCAGGAGTAACTTAGAGTTTTCATACATGCAAAGCAAATTTTATTTAAGTGATAACCAAGACAGTTCTTGTTGCTTCTGTTAATAGCAAAACCAACAAATACAGGAAGCTAACTTAATGCATCTTAATGCCAAATTTTGATGCGTATAAAAAAAGTCAAGAAATTGAGCATTTCATACCAAATTGTGTATCTGTGCCATCCAGACCGAGTAAGTTAAGATTAGAATCAGTTGTGAGAGACTGAAAATCCAAAATAACAAGAGTCTGAGAAAAGATGAAAGTTAATTTTTCTCATGTAAAATTCTGAGTAAAGGTCCAGGGTTGGCATGATTGTTCACAATACCAGGAAATATTATGTTTCTTCTCCACGTGGTTCTCTATTCTCATGTTCACCTCATTGTCCACAATGGCTGCTCCAGTTCAAGCCATCAGTCCACATTCCAGCCAGCAGAAGGGAGCAATAGGAGAAGTTCTCTTTAAAGAGACTTCTGGGAGGTTGCATACACCATTCTCTTCTACATTTCTTTGCTCAGAACGTAATAACTTGACCACACCTATAAATAAGGGAAAGTAAGAAATATAGTCTTTGTTCTCGAAGGTTAGATGTTCAACTACAGATTCTATTGCTATGGAAGAAAGGGAGGTCAGATACCAGGAGTCTTTGCTACTGAAAGTTTTTACATATAGATAGTTCCAAATGGTTAACTTTGGTATAACATGCAACTACAAGTCTTACTTAATGTGCCAATGCAATTGCTTGATCCTAATCATCCATTTTTGGAGCTGCCTCTGATGAAATCTATGCTGACATTAAAAAATAAAGCATATTTTTTATTTTGAATGTCTGTCTGATGGATGCTAAACAAAATTCAGCCCACATGGAACAGCATATCTTATTTGTGGATTCTTGAGACCCCTTTCATTCCCTCATCCTTTCTGCTCAACATCTTTCAACCATTTTCCCATTAGTCACAGTCTCAAGTAGAGAGAAAAAGGATGAAAAAGAAATGAAGTCTAGAACAGATGGTTTTGCTCCTTCTGAGCAATGTTTCTAGAAGGGCTAAAGCAAAAGAGATAGAAATTAAGTAATACAGGTTGTAGGATTATCTGTCATAAAAAACAGTCCCTAATGCAGGCATTAGGCAAGCTCGTTTTCATTGCCATCTGTAATTGTGGCTACAGCCCTATGAAGAAGGTGACGCCACCCTCCCCCATCCTCACCCTGACTGTGGAGAAGAGAAGAAACTTGCCAAAAGAACCTATTTCTAAGGGGCAGAGCCAAGATTTTAGTTAAGGCCTCTCTGCCCCCCAAACCATGCTCTTTGGACTACTCAATCCACAGACTCCATTTCACCATGAGTTTTGAAGCACCCTATCACCATGGGAGAGCAAGTTTTTACATTAACATTGGCAGAGACTAAAGCAGACCTTGAAGGTATAAACAAAGTGAAGAGGTTCAGAGAGTGCCAGGCAGCCAGCTCCTCATGGGCTCTCTGCCCGCCCAGGTTTTGAGAGTTGTTATTAGCCAGCACTTAGGAGGCACTTGATATTTGCAGAGTGGCATCCAGGACTTTCAGCCCTAGGAAGCATGTAGAAGATGAGACGGTGCTCTCTCTCCAGAACACTTGAAAAGAGCAAGGATGGTTTCAGGACCGCATTTCCTTGATTTTTGCATCCTACAGTGCTTGAAAGGAGAAAGTCACTGAGTTGGGTGGAAGTTTGAGTGGGACACCGCCCTGCCCCCACCGTCCTCCAGCTGGGGATGGAATAACAGAGCCTCACATGTATTCTCTTCTTGCTCTGGGGCAGCCACGGTGCTAATTGTTTCTTCTCGGACAATGCCTTTAAATTCTGAGAGCCAATCTGATGTGGGGCGGGGAAGTGTGGAGAGGGGTTATGAGATTTGAACGCAGAGGAGTTTTGGAATTACCGAGGAAGGTGACATTTGGTGTCTGCTAATATTACCTTTTTATTTGAGAGATGTAGAACTACGGCCCAAAGTCAAGTAACTTGGGGGCAGGTCAGGATTTCTTCCTGGTCCCAGGTTGCCTTTCACCGAGAATCTTGGCAATGAGGTCGGCTGGAGAGCTTCCACTGTGTAGAGTCAGGGCCCAGGCAGAGGTCAGGGCAGGAGGTTACCTGGATCCCGATTCCACTCTCCATCCTTATTGGGAGACTGTGGACACCTCTGGGCCCAGCGGGGCCAGTTAGAAAGTCTCTGCCTTTGTAGGATGGAAGGGGAAGCCAGCAGATCCTGGCAAGGGCATCTGTTGCTTTGAAGATTTTTGCTGGGTCACTACCTTAATTTGGGTCCCCTCGAAGCAGATCCTGATACAAGTTGCTGAAGGAAGTAAGGGAGGGGCATGGGAAGTGAGACAGGGAAGGGCAGGCAGCCAGTAAGTGGTGTGCTTCCAAGCAAGTCACCGATGTGGACAACTGGAGCTGAAGGCAGAAACACCATGTGCCCAGTGCGGGGTGTTTATGATTGTTGCTTCCAAGGGTGTTGATTCCAGTGTACTTCTGGCCTGTTATTAGGTGGCGAGGCAGGTTCTACGAGCCAGTGGGCCAGCGAAAGTCCCAAGGCGAATGAATGCAGGTGTATTGTTGGAAGCTAGCCTGCATGCAGGTGCTGGCACAGGTGATGGGACATGGGCGGGTCACCTCTTAGTCATCAGCGGACTGGCTGAGGGATGGAGCCCCACAAGGTGTATGTGTGCCACCTGCTCAAAAGCCCTAGTTCAAGTCACATGCTAGTGAATAGAGGAGAGGTGTGGCCCGTGGCTCTGCCAGACCCCTGAGGCTTTCATCTCCCTGGACTACTGTCCCTACCTGCTCTGCCTGTCCATCCCTGCCAGCCCTCACAGACTCCAAAGTGCTGCCCCAGTGGTTTCTGACCAGTTTCTGAGTGCCAGGCCAAACAACTTAGAAATGGGTCTTGCCCCCTCATGACCACTGTCATCAGAAGGCGGGGCAGGAATCTGGCTTTCAAGAGCTTTGTCAACTCCCAGTGTCATATTTCAGGTGCAGGGCAGTCAGCCTCGGTGGATAGTTTAAATCCGCTCCCTTCCCCTGGTAGCTGAAGCCTGTACAGGTTCAGAGGAGGTGTCTATTCCCTCGCATCAGCGAGGCAGCAGTCGGTCTGAGTGAAATAATGCCTGCTTCCTGCGTTCTTTGGGAGACACATGGCACGACCCTATTATTTCTATGATTATTTGCAGTGTTGTTTTCTAAACATACACAAATGTGCATATATAAAAGGCTAGAACATGTTCATCTGAACACGAGCTCTCTCCTCGGGTGTCCAGGACAAAGGCAGGTTCACAATGTTTCCAGACTGCAATTTTCCATCTGAGGGGGCAAGTTCTTCCCCCGGAAACCAGGATAATGTGGTCAAAAGGAGTTTTTGAATTTAGAAAAGTGTGCTATTGAGCAAAGTTCTAAATCAGCCTGCTGTATGCTTCTGTGTAGGTTATAGCCTGCAATGCTCTAGAGTTCACTTTGCATTTGTGGATGTTGCCTCTAGAATTTTCAGTACACAACTTGTGCAAGCACACACAGTGGCCATGAAGGGCCAATGAAAGCCTATGTATAAGACAGTAAACAGTTTGCAAATACCAAAGGGCTAACCAATAAAAACTAGAGGAAGTCAGCTCTTAGTTATATTTTTTATTTTTTCATCACTTAGAAATTTATTTTTATGTTAGCAATTTAAAAAAGCTTATGTTACCCGTAAGTATGAAAGCTCATTTTAAAACTCCTGTGTTATCTTAAGGTAAATCTAATCTTCATCACTCATATTTAATTTATTAAATGTTGTCTCTTTGATGCCTAATAAGCTTTTCTCTAAGCTCTGAACACTAAGATCTAAATACTTTCTCTCTGATGTAGAATGCTGTCATTTTGTGTTTACTCTGGGCTAGCATTGTCCAATAGCATTTTCTGTGGTCGTGGGATATTCTCTGTGCTGTTTAATAAGGCAGCCACTAATAACATGTGACTATTGATTATTTGACATGTGGCTAATGCAATTGAGGAAGTGAATTTTAAATTTTATTTAATTTTACATTTAAATAGCCACCTATGGTTCTTGGCTACTATACTGGACAATGCAGTACACCCTTAGACCTAGTACCAGTCACGATTTCTAATCCTGTTGAAGTCATACTGTCACAGTCCAAGGGGACCTTACTTAAGGGCAGGATGTGACTTTGCTTTGGCAATAAAACTGCTTCATTTTAATGCATAACACGTGCCTAAAAAGTCCTATAGATGGAGAGAATTTTTATATCAAATCACGTTTTTCCATTTAATCCTATTTTAATTTCAAGATGGCATCCCTTCCCCCAAACCCTTTGATTTCAGCGTGTAATAGATTTGATGGTTGAGAAGACTAACACCTGCTTTAAGAAAATTTTGATCTTTATCAAAGTCTTGTGTTTTCATGTCTACTTTTCCTGGTTTGCACCCTTCCAAGGAAAGTTGATCAAATGGATTAATGCGATTGTCATGAGCACTGTTAGAAGTATTTCTCGCCCTAACCGGTTTGGCTCAGTGGATAGAGCGTCGGCCTGCGGACTGAAAGGTCCCGGGTTCGATTCCAGCCAAGGGCATGTACCTTGGTTGCGGGCACATACCCAGTAGGGAGTGTGCAGGAGGCAGCTGGTTGATGTTTCTAACTCTCTATCCCTCTCTTCCTCTCTGTAAAAAATCAATAATATATATATATATAAAAGAAGTATTTCTCTATCAAAACATGCCAATGCCCTGGGCCTGGGAGTCCACACCGGGCCCCTGCATCTGTTCTTGCCTCTTTTGCACTTGCTGCATCTTTGCAAACATGGTTGGAGATGGGAGCTCAAAAATTCAGCACTCCCAGTGGACACCTGCCCAAAGAGCAGACAGGTCTTCCCTTCCCCTCTCTTTAGGTCCTAGAGATCACAAACATTTGAGAATCAATGCTGTGGGGTTAAACCAATTGTGAGTGTGCGGATTGAAGTTAATCCAGCAGTGCTG
>NW_006287671.1:401099-422358 GCF_000327345.1 Myotis davidii
GCTACATAACTGGGAGGGAGGGTGAGGAAGACAGTTTCTGCTTCTTTTGAGCATGAAATGAGCACTCCAGAGAGGGTTGTTACTGCTGCAGAGACCAGGAGGAAGAAGAAAATTAGAAGGAGAGACCATAGGCTCTCCATTTTTCCTCTCGGAGAACCTTCTGGCCTGATGCTATCCATCTGCGAAATGATCATCACTTCCCAAATAAAGAGCAACAAACAAACCTTCATAGTAAAGGTCAGAGAGTTTGTGACCTGCTCCCAAATCCACATTCCCACTTAGTGACACGGGTCAACCGTGTAGCCAGCAGAAGCCATTGACCTCCCCTCAGTCCCTCAGCTGGGTACTCTTTCCTATGAGACCTTTAAGCTCCCCTTTTTCTCTCCAAGAAGAGAAATGAGTAATTTTAGCCCAACACTCTATCGTTATTTTTAAAAATACCTTGTTTAAAGTCTTAACTTTATGCTCAAATAAACTGCTTCTAAATCACGTATTCGTTTTCCCCTTTAATAAGTATTTAAGCCATCATTGTAAATGCTTCACCTGGGTGAATTGCTAATGAAAAGGGCTTTGGGGTAGCATAAAGCTCCCCAAATATTTGTGTTACTTGCAGATTTCCAGGTGGCATTAAATAGCCCCATTTTACAAAAAGTGCCCCCCCCCCAATCTCATACTGTAGCACTTATTTACCTAAAATGTTCTCTTGGCATGCACAGTTTTGAATAGCTGCCACCAAAATCTGCCTGCTGCTTGAATATTTTAAGAAGAAAATTTACCGAAGAGTTAAAAACTCATGATTGTAAATATTCAGCAGGCCCTTAATTTATTGTTTCAAAATAGCTTTTGTGATGCGGAAGCCATGTTTTTCTGTCGGCTGCTCAGTATTTATTTTAACATATTAAACAACCTCAGAAATATTCATTGCATGGAAATCTTTCCACGTTTGAGTGGATTAAATTTATAAGCCCAAATTAATGCTATAAATTACATTTACATAATTCATTTCCCACTAAACAGTTATTTATTTAGCCTGCATCTCTGCTAATACATATGTTTAAGAAGAAAAGCAGCACCTGTATTGTTGCCCACGTAGTTAATTTAGTCTAAGTAGAATTTTAGAAGGCATCTCAGTGCTTCTTTTGTTACAGGCTCTCCTACCTCCCCTCCCACCCCCACATTCAACATCTGAATTTTGCAATTAAACAGCATATGCATGTGGTCTGGGCGAGGAGAGAAACGTGCTGAACAAAACCCAAACCCCCCTTATTTTTGCTTTTCAGAACGTTGTGTGATGTCTTTGCAAATTTTCTATTACTTGTGTTTTGATAATTTTACGCGAACCTGAAAAGAAGGTAAGAGATAAATAAACTGGGTTGGAGGTCAGATAGAAACTTTGAAACCAGTATCTCAATCCCAGACGGGTTTGAAATTGCCAAGGAAGGTAAAAAGAAGCAAGAGATAGTGAGTGGGTTGACAAAGCACGCAGGGACACAAAGAGCCTCGGAGCTTTCCTTTCGCATTTACATCTATTTTCACAGATGAGGGTGAAGGCTGTCAATGCATTTGCGGCTGTAATTTCAGGTTTTAGAATGTTTTGAACAATATGCCTCAAATCACGCCAATAATTGGAGCACCCTTCGTTATTGAGTGTTATGCCTCTAACGATGTTAGTGGCAGACAGGAGCCATCAGTTTACCGGGCTTGGTTTTGTGTGACTGGCACCAAAACAGGCATTGTTCCCCTCAACTTCCCCTCTCTTTTTTTCTAGTAGCTCTATTTAAACCTCTTTGTTAAACGACCCAGCTGCTTGTTTTCTCTCAAGATAATGACTGAAAAATGCGCTTTAAAAAAATCATGGGGAAAATGATTTCTGGAAGGTCTGTTTCCTCTTTCTTTTGCTGTCATCTGGCTGATGATGACTTTCAATAATCCCAGGGTAATAAAAATTCATTTGACTACATAGACCCAATATGGAGTTTAAATTGCCACAGAAACCAGAAACTACTGCCCTTCTTTTTTACCTGAACGGGTATTCTTTTCTGCCTTACTCGATAGTCTCTTTTTAAAAATGGAGGTATAATTTGCAACAGTAGTTATGTACAGATTTTAAACCTACTGTTTGTTGAGTTTTGATAAACGTATAGTCCCATGTAAGTACCATCCCAACCAAGATGTAGAACATATCTGCCCTGGCCGGTGGGGCTCAGTTGGTTGAAGTGTTGCCCTGTACACAGAGAAGTTGCAAGCTCGATCCTCAGTAGGGATATGCAGGAGGCAGCCCATCCATGCTGTTTCTCTCTTCCTCTCTCTTTAGAAAAAAAACAATCAATAAAAACATATTTTTGAAAAAGACGGTATGGAACATTTCCATTATCCCAGAAAGTTACTTCATTTCCTGTCCTGATCCAACCCCTCCCCAGAGATTAAGCACTGTTTGGATTGTTATCACCATGGATTAGTTGTGCCTGCTTTTGTACTTTTGGAAGTGGAATCATACAGTATGCATTCTTAGGTCTGCCTTCTTTTCACTCAGCATGTTTTTGAGATTTGTGTTGCTACCTGAATCAATAGCTTGTTCCCTTTCGTTGCTGAGATGGGCTTCGTTGTAAGGGTGCACTACAATTTCTCTCTTTTTGTTCATAAACATGTAAATACATAGATTGCCTCCACTTTTTGGCTATTTTGAATAAAGCTGCTGGAACACTTTTCTGCATAAGATTTTATGTGGATATTTGCTTTCATTTCTCTGGGGTAAATACCTCTGTGTGAAATTGCTGGATTTTGTGGTAGGTGTAGGTTTTATTTTATAAGAAGCTGCCAAAGAGTTCTTCAGAGTCGTTGTCCATTTTCCTCTTTTGATGAAACAACAAAACAAGCAAGCAAATAAACAAAAACATGTACACATCAAAAACTGAATTTGGTGAATGAGATCATAACGTTTATGAGGGCACCAGCATAAGGTATGCTTTGATTCACTTTTATTTGGGCGAACACTTGTTTTGTTAACAAAGAGATTTGAGTTATTAGAAATATTGGAAGTTGCTTGATTGTTTTTTTTTTTCTTTAAGAAAAAAGACCTGCAGAAGCTCAGGCAAGTGTCCCAAGGAAGTGACCCCTTGCACCCGATTCCCTGTAAGTTGCATGTTCTGATACACTGCTCATTTGGGAGGTGGGGGTGTCTCAAAAAAGGCTAGATCTGCAGGCTCCATCCTGAAATGCAGACATCTTTCTGCAACAGAAACTCAATACTCATCGACCCTTCTGCTGCAACAAAGAGCCTCTATGAAAAATCAGAGAAAGATAAAAAAAGTCAGCAAAATGACAGATCTCTTTTGTTTTACTGGACAAACACCAAGACCCTTTTACAGGTTGCTTTTGTACTAGACAGCTACGAGGACCTTTCGCACATATATGCTGCCTGCATGCCTTTCAAATAGCTGTGAACCAACACATTGAGACATTTTTGTACTGTGTTTGTCCTGATCGGTTTATCTAGGTATTACCGAATCCAAAGAAAGTCTACTGTGTTTACTGCCCTCTTCATGAATCTTTGCAAGGCAGGCAAGGAACTGAAGTGTGCGCACTGCCCTTTTTCCTTCCTGGGGGTGGATTTCATAACTAGCAGAGACCTACTTTAAATTCACAGTCTCTGGTATCTTAGTTTTGACAACAGATGCCAGACTCTATGCTTGGCTTTGCAAATAGATGTTCTCTTTGTGTAAAAACAATTAAAGGAGGAACTAGTATAGTTTAAGAAATTGAAATCTCTTTACCATACTCATCTTCTATCCCCACGTGATTCACAATCTCAATTTGTGATTCATGCTGCTATAGCTAATATACCAGATTTTTCTGGTTAAATGAGTCCTTTGAAGTCAGAATATTTGAACAATATTATTTATTTATTTATAATATATTTTTATTGGTTTCAGAGAGAAAGGGAGAGGGAGAGAGATAGAAACATCAATTATCAGAGAGAATCATTGATCAGCTACTTCTTGCACACCCCCTTCTAGGGGTTGAGCCCACAACCTGGGCATGTGCCCTGACTGGGAATCAAACCATGACCTCCTGGTTCATAGGGTGATGCTCAACCATTGAGCCATGCCAGTCGGATTAACAGTATTTATTAATTTTATTTTTTAAAAAAACTTCAAATTAACAATAAGAAAATGAACAACCCAATTAAAACTGCGCAGATCTGGAAAGACACCTCACCATATACAGATGGCAAACAATATGTAAAGATATTCAACATTATATCTCATTAAGGAACTATAAATTAAACTGAGTTACCACTACACACCTATTAGAATGATGAAAATTGAAAACACTGACAATACCAAACGTTGGCAGGGATGTGGAGCAGCAGGAGCTGTCTCATTTATTGCTGGTGGCAATTTGGCGGTTGTTGTTTTTGTTTTCCCCCCCACACCAACACTAAGCATACTCTTTCCATAGGAACCAGAAACCGCACTTCTTGCTTCTTGGTATTTATCCAAGAGAGCTGAAAATTCATGGCCACTCAAAAACCTGCACACCGATGTTTATAGTAGTTTTAGTCATAACTTTCAAAACTTAGAAGCAACCAAGATGTTCTTTAGGAGGTGAATGTATGAACAAATTATGGTATATCCAGATGATGGAATATTATTCAATGCTAAAAAGAAATGAGCCAAGCCATGAAAAGACATAGAGGAAACTTAAATATGTACTACTGGGTGAAAAAAGCCAACCAGAAAAGGTTACATGTAGGATTCTAACTATATGACATTCTGGGAAAAGCAAAACTGTAAAGACAGTAAAAAGAACAGTGGTTGACAGGGGTTGGGAGAAGAAGGGATGAATAAATGCAGCAAATTTTTAAGATCTAGGGTTTTTGATGGCAGTGAAACTATTCTGTATGATACTGTAATGGTGCATACATTTGTCCAAACCTATAGAATGTACAACATCAAATGAAAATTATGGACTTTGAGTGATAATGACGTGCCCATGTAGGTTTCATCCCTGATATCTCTCTGTGTGTACAAATTTCCTCTTCTTATAAGGACATCAGTCAGATTGGATTAGGGCCCACCCATATGACCTCATTTCACCTTAATTGCCTTGTTAAATGTCTTATCTCTAAACATTCACATTCTGAGATATGGGTGGTTAGAATTTAAACATATGAATTTTGAAGGGGCACAATTCAGTTCATAACAAGGATGTTGATAGTGGAGGAGGCTGAGTGTGTGTGTGTGGGGTCAGGGAGTATATGGAAATGATCTACATTGACTCAATTTTGCTAAACCAAAAACTACTCTAAAAAAATTAAATCCATACAAAAATAGCTCCAGAACTCTGAACTCATGGGTGATGTTACTCACAAAAGCCACAGTCATACCCTTTGTTTGTCCAACAAATGTTTAGTGACCACTTAAATGTGCCAGGCATTGTCCTAGGCACTGGGGAATATGGTAGTAAACACAGACACAAATGTCTGTCTTATTGGAACTTAACTTCTAAAGAAGGATAGACAATAAACAAGATAATAAGTAAAAATATGTTTGTTAGATTGTAATAAAGGCTACAGAGGAAAAAAAAGGAAAGGAGGTTATTAGGTTGATATTTCAAGTAGAATGGGCATTAAAGGCTTTATTAGAAGGTGATACTTGAATGACATGGAGTGAACTTATTATTATTTGGGGATTTGCATCAAGTCAGAGGGAATAACAACTGCAGAGGCTCTGATGTAGGAGTTTGCCTGGTGTGTCCCAGCAAATCAAGCCACCCTGTGTGTCCCAAGGGTGTGGTGAATAGGAATGGCGATTAGTAAGAGAATAGGATGAAGGCCTGGAGCTGGGGTAGGGGAACAGGTGTGGACTAGAAGGAGTTAATGGGGAAAAAAGGGGACATCTGCAATACTTTCAAACAATAAGGATAAATAAAAAAAACCCCAACAAAGCCCAGTTGGTGCGGCTCAGTGGTTGAGTGTTGACCTATGAACCAGGAGGTCACAGTTTGATTGCCAGTCGGGGCATATGCCTGGGTTCTGGGCTTGATCCCCAGTGTATGGTGTGCAGGAGGCAGCCAATCAATGATTCTTTCTCATCATTGATGTTTCTATCACTCTCTCCCTCTCCATTCCTCTCTAAAATCAATAAAAATTATTAAAAACAAACAACAACAAAAAAGAAAGAGAACAGGGCCTTTTAGGTTATTGCAAAGACTGTGGCTCTTACTGAGTGAGATGGAATGCCACTGGAGGATTTAAAGCAGAGGAATGACATAGCCTGCTGACATTTTAAATAGATCAAGCCAACTGCTGTGCGAGTCCAGACTGCAGATGAGAGACCAGTGAGGACTCTATTCTGATAGTTAGGTGAGAGATGGTAGCTGTGGAAGGGATGAAAACTGGTCAGGTTCCAGATATATTTGAAGTTAGATCTGACAGGAAATGCTGAAGGGCTATCGATAGGAGAGATAAAGAGGAGTCAAGAATAACTCTAAGGCTTTAGGCCTGAACAACTGCAAAGATGGAGATGCACTAACTTTGTTATGGAACCATGAGTAAGAGCAACAACTCAAAAACATAGGGATAACTCTTTGTGGCTTTGGATGGTTTCTTAGCTAGGACATTCAAAAGCACAAGCAACAAAATAAAATATGTAAATTAGATCATCAAAATGAAAACTTTTGTGCTTCAACATATTAAGAAAGTGAAAAGACAAATCACAAAATGGGAGAAAATATTTGCAAATCATATATATGATAAGGAATTCATATCTAGAATATGCAAAGAACTCTTAAAACTCAGTAATTAAAAGACAAATAGCTCAATTAAACAATGTAAAAAGTATTTGAGTAGATATTTCTCCAAAGAAGATATACAAATGGCCACTAAACACATAGAAAGATGCTTACTATCTTTGGCCATCAAGGAAGTGCAAGTCAAAAGCACAATGACATACCCCTTCACACCCACCAGGATGGCTGCAATAAAAATAGTAGATGGTTAAGTGCTGGTGAGAATGTGGAGAAATAGGAAGCTTCACACAATTGCTGTTGTGAATATAAAATTAGAACAGCACTTTAGAAAAACATCTGGCAGTTACTTAAAAGGTTAAACAGAGTTACCATGTGACCCAGAAATTCTATTTTAGTTATAAACCCAGGAGTAATGAAAACATGTCTACCCCAGAACTTCTGCATAAAGGTTCATAGTAGCATTATTCATGATAGCCAAAAAGTAGAAACAATCCAAATATCCATCACGATGAATAGATAAATAACAAGTGACATGTTCATTGGAATGGAATATTATTCAGCCACAAAAAGGAATATAATACCAATACATGCATGGATGAACTATGTTAAATGAAAGAAGCCAATTACTTATGACAGTAGGATTCCATTTATATAAAACACTTGGAATAGTCTAGTCTATAAAGGCAGTTAGTACATTACTGGTTGTACAGGGTTGAGAGGGCTGGAGGAATAGGGAGTGGCAGTTAAAGAGTATGATGTTTCTCTTGGGGTGATGAAAATTGTGTTCTAAAATCGATTGTGGTGTTGGCTGTACAACTCTAAAAGCCATTGAGTTGTAGACTTGACATGGGTGAATTATATGTTATATGAATTGTGTCTCAATAAAGCAAAAAATAGTTGAAAAATTTAGATCAAGAGCTCAGTTCTGGACATGAAAAATTTGAGATGTTCATTAGATACCCAAATGAAAATGTTGAGTAGATAGTTGGAGATATGAGTCAGGAGATCACAGGAAGGTCCAACTATAATTACAAATGTGGAAATTGTCAGTACGTAGACATATATGAGACTGGATGGATCACAGAGATTGAAGATAGATAAAAAAGGAAAGGCTATGAGTGAAGCAGTATAAATCATTAGCTCAAACTCATCACCTCAATGGGAAGATCAAATCAAACAAAAGTCCAAGAGGGGACAAGAATGGGAGCTTTGATCTAAAAATAGCAAATAAGTGTGCAAGTTTAAATGAACATGGCTTTGTACTGATAGAGTGGCCCTGAAGTACCACATGGAATATTAAACCTCTGTTCCAAGTTTCCTAGATATTTTTTATTAGCAGTTTCTCTACTGTCCTATAGACATGGTTGGAATCTGTATGGAATAAGCAGTTGATAAAAAGCCAAAATGAGGATTAGGCACAGTTTTTGAATTTTTAGGTGGCTGCTGAACTTGAGGTTTAAACAAAATTTCAGGTTAACTATTCTAGAGTCCATGTCAGTAAGTTTGGAGAGCCAAGGATTCATATTGTTTTAGTGGTGAAGCAGTATCTGGATAACATAGTCACCATACCCCGCCTGGGGAAGCAGGTAGAATCATTGGGAAAAGTGTGGGGCACTGGAATTTTTTTGCTTATATAACTATAGAAACTTCCTTCTTTAATGCAAATTCTGGCTCTACCAATTTCTAAGTACTTAGCTTTGGGCAAATCACATAGTTCTCTCTGAACTCTCAGTTTCTTCCTATGGAAAAGGAAAACAATTATAGTAATCATCATCTTGCACAGTTCTTGAAAGAATAAAATAAGATAGTTTAGTACCAAGCCCTGTACTAACTATATAAACAGTTAGTACAGGGCCTGGTACACAATAGGTTCTCAGTAGATGGTAGGACTCTGTAATTGCTACCATGGTTTACAAATTAGGAGAAGCCTGTATATATTTCCTATACACTCATACCTGTATCTATTTACTAGACTCAGTGTAACACCTCTGTAATGGGTTCATTATTTAACTTCCTGTCTCTTCACTGGACTTTGAGCTACCTGACACAGTGAAGGAACTACCTGCTCCATCTTTCTATCCCCGGTGACTAGCATAGTGTTCAGTGAATGTCTGAGTGAATAAATGAAAAACTTCTCCTATTATATGGACTGGGAGAAAAAAATAATTTTACCAATCTCTACCCTATTGAGGACTTCTCAGACTGATCCTAGCCATGCTTGTAAACTCCTGACTTTTACAGAGCAGACTCATCACTATTCATGGGTTTTCCTATCTAACAGGGCATGAAAGAAAGCAAGTTCCTCCCTCTCTCAAGCTGGGCCTCAATGTTTGTCAATCTTGATCAGACTGGGCTGGAGAGAAGTAGAACAAATCATGGACTGTAGGGAATGGCTCTAGGGTCAAGCCTCAGGGTGGCCTGTGGCAGGGCCACACACAAGTCCCAGCCTGGGGGGCAGAGCTCTCCCAGCATAATTAAGCCTGACCGTGTAGCCCTCCCTAATTCCTTCCTGAGTAGCTAATGGGCTGTGGGAGGTGAAGCAAGCGTAGCCAAAGCAAGAACATTTGTATACATGTTAATCTACCCTTCTTTTAATCAGACTATAAAATAAAGCATCGGTTTGCAGGCTGGGTCTCTTGTGTCCTCATCCAGGCATGGGAGATCCACTGAGCCCCAGCTGTATTCTCGTCTGTCTTTTTTCAATCCTTCACCGTCCCTCCTCAGGTTCACCCGTGGCCGTGCTGGTGCAGCACAATGGACCATTAGTGGTCATAAGGCATAGTGTTTATAGAATTCTTCCAATGAAATCTGTCCTGTTTTTACATTGTATGGGAGTCAAACAAACTTTCCCCCCTCATCCCAATGCATCACAGAGCACCATAGTTTTCTTTGTGATGGCTGGCAACCGTGTACGGCCCCTTTGTGGAGGGGCAGGTGACTGAGAAGAAGCATCAGTTTCATGGGGACAGGAGTCTATGCTAAAGCTCTGGACACGGAGGCTGGCATCCATCAAGGACTTGCTAAGAAATGCTTTAATGGGAGAACTACCTGCTAAAGTTAACTTCCATTTACCTGTAAGACTGTGCTGATAACTAGAACATGAAGCCATCTTTGCATCCTCCAGAAGCCGTGAACTCCAAGACCGGGTTGGAATAAAGGTGAAAATGCCAGGTTAGGCCTGTAGGACTGTGAAGCATGGCTCTGTGAAGGTGTGTACCTCACCCCAAGCTGCCTTCCACAACCTCATCCTACCTTTCTACAGTGAATGAAGAAGTGGCTGCCTTTCTGCAAAGGGGAATCATGGGTCATTCAGCGTATCCTCTCTTCCTTCATGAAAAATGACAATGGTAGCTACACGTTGATTAATCCTTTACTACATGGCAGCCAGTAATGTTCCACAGGAGCAGAGGTCGTTTTAAATCACCACTGGACCACCGCTGCCCAGGAAACAGGTACTCAAAAAATATTTTTCAATGGATGAATTATTGGATTAGGAGAAATGATTATTTTTTAATATTGAGGAAACTAAGGCCTCGAGTGCCTGAGCCTTTTCCCAAGTCACATATCTGATTTGTGGCAGGATTGGCACTTGAACTCAGAACAGTTTGACTCCAAAGTTAGGCTCTTAACTGCTGTGTGGGGAAAAGCTCCTGTCTTTTTCTAAAGAGAAGACAATATCTCCTGTCAATTTTGATGGTTTTTCTTTACCATCAGGCATTCTTATTCCCAGGGGATCAGGAGGCGCGTCTTAGGCTGGAGGAAGGTGAGGAAGGGGAGTTCCCCTCTCTTGTGCCCTCGTGGATGTTGGTACCCTTGACTCTAAAAGAAAGGGTATTTGAGGGTGCTTCTCATGGGGCAAGGGAAAATAGGACTATCTACCTGATGAATGTGAAGAGCTAGGCATACCAGAGACCCCAGGGAAGACTATAGGGACTATGGAGAAGCACATCTACTGTCCAGCACCGGGTTTCTTTTTGTTATAATTCCTCTCTGTTAACTCCAAGACCCCATGAAACCCCCTTTAAACATATGGCTTGTTTTCTGCCTTCACTGAGAGAACTTCAGAATAGGACAGCGGAAAACAGCAGTAGCTGGAAAGAAGCAGGGCCGGGGGTCACAGGGGAGCCACCAGCCACAATCAGAGGCTGGGCTGCAGTCACCACGGAAAGAGCATCATGGTGCATGAGACGATTCCATGGGACTCCCAGAAAGGCTGGTGAACAGGAAGCTGGTAGAAGAACTGACCTTCCTGGAGCCAAGTGGATAGGAACCTGAGGTGCCATCATTTTTACAGAATAGATGTGACTTTATTATGTCATTTGAAACCAGAAAAGCCTGAAAATGTGGGCTAACTAATGTGAGGGACTGCGGCTTGGTTACTGTGACTTATTTTTGCTCATTATGTTGTCCAAGGAATGGGAACAAGGCCACACTCTGCTTGAAAATTGGGAGTAAACTCTGGTGGAGAGGGACATTCTGATTTCATTCTATAAAATTAGAGGCACAATGTAACACTCTCTGTCTAATTAGCTACAAAGCTTTGACATCAGTGTTCATGCTCTGAATCTCAACACAGGTCGCTCTGCTTTTGCATCCACACCGTCTTCTTGATTACCAAATACCTTCGCAAATAGGACAGCAGATGTTCCCTCTCACAACTTCAACGAGGCATCTGCTCAAATCATTTGTCTCCTCTTACCCATTCAACTCCTAAGCCCCAATATTTGTCCTGACATCTGGGGGCTGGCTCTTTGCCCATCCAACAAAGCTGAGTAACATTGAGTAATTCTGCGGACTAAACTGGTATTCAAAGGGGAGAGAGCTGAAAAATTATCTGAATTCTTCCTAATGAGATAAATATTAATTTTGCCTATAACCAAAGTAGGAGTGATTTTTTTCCCTCTGGGTGACAGGAGTGATTGTGATTTTTATTTACCCATTTCAATTTGCTAATTTTAAAACAAACAAACATATTATTTATAGAACAACAATTCAAACATTTATGATTATCCATTTAGGAAACTCTGGTCAGGCCTAACTTCTCAGTCCTCCATTCCATCTTAACATTGTTGGAAGAGATGGATGGACAGGCTGGTGGCTTATGGCAAAGTGGAACCATTAGTTCTTTCCCTCCCTACATTTACAAACCATTCTCCACCTTACTGAATTAAGGCTGGCCTGTGACTGGCTCTTGACAAGTAGAATATGGTGGAGGTGACAGTTTATCTTCTAAATGATAAGACTTGCAGCTTCTGTAGGGTGTCCTTGAGTACTCCCTCTTGGAGCTCAGCCCTCGTGTGAGCAGCTGAGCTGCCTTGAGACCACCATGCTGTAAGGAAACGCAGTCTAGCTGCGTGGAGAGGCTGCGTGAAGGAAGATGCTCCAGCAGTGAGCTATTCCACAGATCTCTCCCAGACTTGCGTTTTGAAGGCCACTGCTGGCTCCATGTTTCTCCTTTGCTCCCTGGCAATCATCTTGGGCAAGTGCCTGCTTATTTGTGCTCAGGAGAAAGTGAGGGGTGTTCTGGGCAAGTTCACTGAAGACATCGTGCCAGTTTAGGCGCAAACACCCTGCCTCAGCGGCCACCCAGCTTCAGGGGCTGGTTCCTGCTCTGACTGCAGGGTAAGCAGTGTCTGCGCCCCATTCAGACACAGTTAAATGCCCGGGAGACCTGGTCCCGCAGAACTTCTCCAGTGCCTCTTCTTCCCGCTTCACTCGCTGAGCTGCCTCTTCCCCCTCCATTGCTGACCTGCCTCTTCTCCCCGTCATGGCTGACCTGCCTCTTCCCCTTCCATCGCTGATGTGCTGCTCAAGCAGCTGTTTTGGGGCGGATGGCCAGCCAGAGACATCTTTCATTTTTATTGCTTATATGGCAAGGATCCTTCCAAAAAACTGTTCTTTTCATATATATATGCTTACAATTTTGAGGCCTGGGTTTTTAGCTATTCCATTAGATGTTTTGTTTTTCTGGTAACTTTCCTTCCTAGGGAGAGAGAATCAATGTCCTTTGGCAGCAGCTTTCATCTAAAGCAGCGTCCATTTTGTTCCTCACAGGCCTCCCCACTGCAGGGTCGGGGCTGGCTGCTGTCCCCCTGCCCATGTCTGCATTTGGCCTGGGCAGTAGCGAGGCTCGGGAACTGACCGTTCTCTCCTTCTGAGTCCTCCCACCCCACCAACAGCCGTCAACCAAGACTGGCAGGAGCTGGCATGGGCATACTCCAGCTCCCCCACTCCCAGGAGGGAGAGCTCTGAGGTGTGGAACCTGCCCTGACCCCCGGGTTTTCTCGGCAGGGTGCAACCATTCACATTTGGATCCTTGTTTCTGGCTTTGTTTCTGGAGGCAACCCCATAGCAGACAGTCACATTTTGCTGGAATACACTAAGCCCCCCATTTTAATCTTCCAGATGCTTTTTTTATACACTCAGGTCGGGAACATTATCCTAAGTGTGGATATTACCATCAAGAGTTGACATCAGTTAAGCTCCAAGATGTTTTATTGCAACATATGTTTAGAGTAAAACTCGTAACAAAGGACATAAGCCTCAGTCCAACGGCAGCCAGACATCTGGAGTGAAGAGAATGAGGACTCCCGAAGATGCAGCCTGTCCCTGACTCCGCCAGCTCTTGCTGAACCTGGATGTTTAGCTTCACCAAGCCTCATTCCCCGGGGCTGGGGCAGTCAGAAATGTCTGAGGCAGAATGAAGTTTCAGGGTGTGGTTTTCTCAGCTCGTGTGTGGCCCATTTGACAAAGTAGAAAAAGAAAATCACGTTGCAGCTTCCGAAGAGAAACAGATATAAAAGGACTTACCTAAAAATAAGTTTATTTCCCAGCGGAGAGCTTACTGGAGAGACAGCGACTTGGAGTCACAAGGCCCAGCCCCTCCATGCGGTGGCACACATACTCCTATTGCTTGAGTTTACCTGTCATTCTCCCACCAGGAGGCCCTTCATCTCCATCACTTCCTTTAAGACAGCTCTTCTCAACTTGTGGGTCGCGACCCCTTTGGGGGTCGAATGACCCTTTCACAGGGGTCGCCTAAGACCATTGGAAAACACATATATAATTACATATTGTTTTTGTGATTAATCACTATGCTTTAATTATGTTCAATTTGTAACAATGAAAATATATCCTTCATATCAGATATTTACATTACGATTCATAACAGTAGCAACATTACAGTTATGAAGTAGCAACGGAAATAATTTTATGGTTGGGGGTCACCACAACATGAGGAACTTTATTAAAGGGTCGTGGTCTTAGGAAGGTTGAGAACCACTGCTTTAAGACGTGGCTCAAGCATTACCTCCTCTAGAAAGTCTTCTGTGAAGCAGGTCCATCTTCCCAGTGGAGATACAGGTTGTTGAGACTGTGAAGGGCCTGAGATTTTACACTACTTGGAAGTGAACAGGTAGCCGAGCAGTTTTATCCATGTGGCAGAAGACCGGAGACACACAGATCAGAGACAAAGGACGTCTTTACTCCTAGCAGCCGTAGTAGCCATAGTGCCAGCATTTGCTCCTGAGCCCTAATTCTAAGAGATTCCAAGAAGGCCAGATGTCACCTGTTGATTCCCTTATAGGAGTGGAAACCTCTCAGGAAGCCTGAATCATTTATAATGAGCAGGGAGTATGTCTGCCCTTTGCTCCAGAGGGAGGCAACAGCTTTATCTTCCCAAGGCTGTTCACTGTGCAAACATCTATGAAACAATAGGTAGGAACGAAGAAAGTTGTGCCTCTGTGCAAGGATGTGTAAAAACACGAGAGACCCACGGCAAATTGTCACCATCACAGAGCACACCTGAGAGGACTATTATAATTAAGTCGATAAGCAGTGTCATGCTTAAGATCACAGACTGCATGAGTTCCAGTCCTGTTAGCTAGGATTTAAATCATGTTAGTTAGCTGACCTTGGGTGAGTTAGGTAGTCCATCTGTGCTTTTTAGTTCCCTCACTTGTAAATGGGGGGAGTAGTCCCCCTTGGGTGCTTGTGAGAATTCAAAGTGTTAGAAAATATGAAGTGTTGGTATAATAAAATAAGAAATAGAGATGAGTCAGTGCAATCTCTGATGGCCTGTGGCCAGGACCCATGTTCTTTGTAACATTCCCATCACACTGACTGACGTGCCTCAGCTAGAAAATAAAGTACATGATTTACATAAATGGGAAATCTGAGTGTGTCTCCTCAGGATGGCAAGTAGAATGGGCATTATCAACATAGGAAATTGAATTTTTAAATATGACTCTGTCATGAATGTTATTTTCTGTTTACACAGAGTTCACCAAGAGATCAGTCCATCTGAGAGATAAAGCCTCTCTCCAATTAAATGTGACTTCGCCTCCAACGTTCCAGCACATGTGTATACTTTTCTTATGTCCCTTGGAGCAGTGTGTGTGTGTGTGTGTGTGTGTGTTTCCAAAGTTCCAGCACATGTGTATACTTTTCTTATGTCTCTTGGGGCAGTGTGTGTGTGTGTGTGTGTGTGAGGGAGATCTCCCAGTGGACTCTACAGTGGTTCTCAACCTTCTGGCCCTTTAAATATAGTTCCTCATGTTGTGACCCCAACCATAAAATTATTTTCATTCCTACTTCATAACTGTAATTTTGCTACTGTTATGAATCATAATGTAAATATCTGAGATGCAGGATGGTCTTAGGCGACCCCTGTGAAAGGGTCGTTCGACCGCCAAAGGGGTCATGACCCACAGGTTGAGAACCGCTGCTCTAGAAGCTTCTGAAATGTGGGGGCTGTGTCCTGCTCAGATTAGTTTGGTGGAGCTAACATGACAGATACTAGCGTTGTGCCTGGATTAGAGCTGGGCTCAGTCACCATTGACTCCAACTGGAATTCTACAGCCTGCATAGTGGCCTCCTGCCTGGCCTGGGGACTGCAGAAGCCAGAGCTGTGCCACTTGGTTGGTAGAAGCCTTCAGTATGGAGTACCCAAGGCAGGGAGTAGATGGGAACACGATCTGGTTCACTTATTTGCACCCCTTCCTTGGCAAGTGTGGCATGTGTGGCCAGTCAGGTGATGGGGGGGACAGGGTCAGTCCATCTCTGTGGCCTCATAATTCAATTTAGGAATAGAACAGGGGTTCTCTGGTGAGCAGAGTTCTGTTCCTGAGAAGGGCAAGTCTATGATCAGCACCAAGCTTGATTTTCAGGAAGCTGGCAGGTAGCAGCCACTGGCTCTGAAGGCACAATTTCCACAGAGGTCTGTTTGTCTGTGTGGCATTATTAAAAGGGTCATGGTCAGGACAAAAGAGATAAAGGACATTTCTCCAGCTTGCTGCTGTGAGGCTGTCCACATGTAACATGTATGTAAGGCAGGACTGAACAATGATATTTCCTATGAAACGGTGAAGTGCATCTGCTTTGGGCTCCTTGGGCAGTTCCAAGTGCTTGTGCCAGCTTGGGGTTAAGACACCCAGACATGGATGTGCCTGGACTCAGCCAGGAAGGTGATGACTAAAACGGAGCCCTCTGGAGCTGCCGCTCTAATCCCAGGCCTCCGGTGGCCTGTGAATGAAAAAGTCTTGGTGTGAAATCCAGGTGGCAGCTGACCCTGTGGTCTCCGGCAGGTCGCTCTGGCCCTGTTTTTCAGGTTTCTGTTTGTAAATGGAGCAAATATCACTGGAACATTATAAGCCACGAAGGCAGCTGGTTCTGAAGGAGCTGGAGAAAGCAAGGCGGGGGGTGAAGGCGGAGGAAGCCAGTGGTGTGGAGGGCCTGAGGACCTGTGGGTAAAGGAAGCCGCAGCTACGGCGACAGAGAGCTGCACAGCACGCAATAGATTTTCCAGGCAAGGGCCATCCTTGGTGTTAGAGCCCTGCGTGAGGGGACACTGCAGTGGGAAAGATGGGAGGTGCAGAAGGGACTAGGGAAAGGAAGGTGGAAAGGTTTCCTGAGGCTAAAGCTTTTTCTAAGGCTGGGTGAACATTCTTTTAATTCTCCAGAGAGATAAAAGGAGGAGCAAATGGCCTTTTTAATACATTGCACATGCAATCTCTTATTGGAGAAAAGTTTAGTGAGAAAATAAAGTCCTCCACTGAAACCCGGTAATCACATGCCTTTCACAAAGCTGACCTGTGATGAAAATGACCAGGTGTGGGAATGCTGAGAGGAGTGCAGTGGGCATAAGTACTTTTGTCATCTATCCAGATTAGTAATTCTTTTATTTATTTATTTATTTTAAATATATTTTACTGGTTTTTTACAGAGAGGAAGGGAGAAGGATAGAGAGTAAAAAATATTGGTGAGAGAGAAACATCAATCAGCTGCCTCCTGCACACCTCCCACTGGGGATGTGCTCGCAACCAAGGTACATGCCCTGGACCGGAATCGAACCTGGGACCCTTCAGTCCGCAGGCCGCAATAATGGGAGTGGGGAGGGATTAGCTCTGTGGTGAGTAAAAGGAATCAAAGAAAAGAAGGACAGGCTGGAGTCATAAGGGTCAGGCTTAGGATAGGGGTAGGATGAAGGACGGAGATAGGGAGGAGATAGAGGCCCCTGAAGAATGTGCAGGTGTCTACTCCTTTCCTGCTAGGGAGCTGGGAACAGTATAAAAAGAGGTCAGGAGTTCAGGGAAACATTCTAGTTGTGAAAGGAAGATGTAGAAAGATACATTCCTTCCAGGAACTCTGAACATTGAGAGGGTGGACTGAGGTGGAAGTGGTGATCACTAGAACCTGGTCAATAGCGTTCAGATCTGCAACACGTCTTAGAGGTAGAGGCAATAGAGATGTCTCTAGAGATGGGAGGTAGAGACAAGAGGATTTGCTGATGGATTGTATGTGGGGTGTGAGAGATGATATCATTTGGGCTTGGGTGTAGGGAGAGAAGAAAAGAGTTTGAGGACTGAGTCCAAGGGTCCTCCACCAGTTAGAGATCAAGAAGAGGCTGAGGATCCAGCAAAAGAGAGCAGTTCCCTATATTCTCTTAAATGGAAATACAGCAGAAGCCCCTGTTTACTGTGGGTATTTGTAATCAGGGCTAGTGCCTATTGTGTAGATTAAACCAGCTTTAGCCCTTTGGAGTTTGAGAGTCTGGAGCGACACCAATCATCACATGGTCCTGTGTGTTTCCACTATGGGTCATGGATGGTCAGGAAATCAGTTTATTGCATCCTGACCAGCATTTAAAAAAAGGAAACTGGAATAGAAGACTCAAGCACACCAAATTGAACCAGTGCTAATCCTTAGTTTGTGACATCACATATTGGCATTGGTACATGGAAGCACTCTTATTTTATGTATCATTTAATAATTTAATTAGAAAAATAATATAAAGGTCACTGGCAACTAAGAACTAGTAAGAACATTTCTAATAATCTTGACTGCTCCCAGGTAACCAGGCCGTTAATTGTATGTTTATCTTTCCTTCTTTTTTTGGTTCTGTCTTCCTATCTTTCTTTATATGTATAAACACTGTGTTGTTTAGATCTGTTTTTTTTTTTTTACTTTTTATTGTAGAAAATTTCAAATATATAAAAAGCAGAGAGGATAGTATAATAATAAACTCCATATACCCATCTTTTAGCTTCAACAATGATCAACTCATAAACCAATCTTGTTTCATCTCTATCCCCCCCTTATCCCATTTTGAAGCAAATTCCAGATAAATATCATTTTATCCCCAATATTTCAGCACAAGACCTAAAAAATTCTAAATCATTATCATAGCTAAAAAAATTTAATAATGGCTTTAAAATATAATTAAATATTCCATGACTTCTAGAGTCCCAATTGTCTCAAGAATTATCACATTTATGAAAAAATAGAAATTTCAAATCAGACCTGATAATGAAGGATATTAAAAAATGATTGTCATTGTGTCTTAGATATAATATTATGATTGTTGTTTTTTGGTATTTTTAAAAGAGTTTTTATTTTTGAGGTCTATATTATATCTATATTATAAAGAGGTGATATGCAAATTAGGCCAGGACTCTGTAACAGGTCACGACCAGACAGGAGGAGGTTGCACGTACAGGTGAGGTCCGGAGCGGCGATGGAGACAGAGGCAGGGGAGCCTGCCTGAGCCGGCATGGTAGCTCGGGAGGCCCAAGAGTGGACATAGGCAGGGGGGCTGGGGGACACTGCGAGTCAGCACGGGTCCTGGCCCCCTGCAGGGTGCCTCCTTGCACGGCGGGAGGCGGGGCACCTCCTCACATAATTTCAATCATGCGATGGGCCTCTATTTTGTTTATATACATCCATTTAGTGTACGTGATATACCTATACTAAAATATTTATGGGTGAGATGATATGATGTCTGAGATATGCTCTGAAACAATATAGGAGTTGTGGTGAGTGGGTAGATGAGATTGGCTATGAATTTATTATAATTGAAGCTGAGTGACAAATATATGGGGGTTTACTAAACTTCTATGTAAATTTTTGTATGTGTTTGTAATTTCCCATAGAAAACACATTAATGCAAAGAATGCAATACTGAAATGAACATGCAGGTACATAGCTCTTCAGGTCATAAACTAGAAGTGCAGCTTCAGCTTCCCTGGCCTGTGCAGAGGGGCTCCCCAGAGTCCATGGCAGCCGCAGAGACCAGGTCAGGACTCAGATTGCCTCACCTTGAGGACAAGGAGTCCAACCTCTATGTTGGCCTTTTTTGCACCTTCTGGGGTGTGTGACTCTGTCTGGGGTGAGAAGGAAAGTGTTGATCTGTGTCCCTACTGAAGTGTGATAGGACACAGCTGGATCAGATGAGCAATTTCTAGAACATGAATACCTGCCTAAGTCTACCTACAGAGCCCTTGCTTTGGGTATAAGACTCACCCAGCTTACAAAAATCCGCATGCAGGAGCTGTTTTTGTTTTGTTACAAAAGAAATACATGTTTATTATAGACATTGCAAGTAAGTACAAGAAAATAAAAATCAGCTTAACCTACCATACCTGTCAGTATTTGCTATTTACTCTGTCTTTTTTGTTTGCTAACACTCTACATTCTATTGAAATGTGCTTTCTTCATTTAAGGCGTATTTTCATATTACTAAACTACATTTACTAAACTATTTTTTATGGGTGGCTTAATATACCTGTTGTCTGAAAATGACATATTCATTTAAATCATTCCTAATTTTCAACACTTAGACTATTCCCAGTATTTCCTCATTTTTTTTCTATTTTTGCTCATTTTGAAGGACTCAGCACTTTGACTTGTCTCCAGCTAGAACCACTGTGAATGAACAGACATGAATGTTTCATGGGGAAACACACAGTGCACAGCACAGAGTGGAAACTCAGGCTCAATAGCTCTTTGGTTTTTGTGTTTTCTACCCTCTGTTCTTCTTCCCAGACAACAGCCTCTTCTCTCTTCTCTTTCTTCCCTGGGCACCGTTTCCAAATATTTCCCATGAAGCCTGGAATTCAGAGTTACTCATCTCTGGGCTCCCCCTCAGCAATGCAAAAGTCCTGCAGTCAGCAGACCACCCATCTTGACACAGCACTTCCTGGAGCATCTATTTTCACTGAAATATGTCCCTGGAAAGTTTCACCAAGTGACTTATCAAAATGTTATATAACCCATAACTATTTCCTTGAAATAAATTCTTAGGGGTGAAGTGGCTATAGCAGAGAGTATAAAATATGTGAAGAGTTTGATGACTGTGAGGAATGAGGTGCATTAACTTGCTTTCTGCCTGTGTTCCCGAGTGAGTGTTGGCTTGACTGCAGTAATTAACAAGCTGAGATTTGGAGTCCTATTTCTCGGGTTCATTCGTCACTCTGTTCCCCATCAGCTTTCTTCCTCAGTAGCACATCAGTCAAAGTTCAGTCAGGAGAACAGAACCAGTGTGCGTGGGTGGATAAAGGGATTTGTTATAATGATTAGACTTCACACAATTATGGAAGCGCTAAGGAAATCAAGTGCTGGAAGGAGTTTAGTTGGAGGATCAGAGACAAATTTCCAACCAGGGACCTTGGAGGGGAGCTGCCTAGAGATTGGCCTGAAGTGGTTGTAGGTCCATAAGGCAGACAGTTGGGAAGAAAAGTTGGTTATGAAGCAGATAAGTGACCATGAGCCTGCACAGTGGCTTGGGGGACACCAGACCTAACTGAAGACTTTCCTGACCAATAAACCATGAGGCTGTTATAACCACCTCATTCAGTCATCTAGAGAGATTTCAAGCCTTAATAACCACCATGAAATTGCCTTTATTACACTTAAAAATACCTGAGTTCCTCAGCTCATTTATTCATTAGTGGGTTGTTTCCTTGCCTAGCAAATTTTCCCCTGGTACTGAAGGTCTTTGTTTCATTCTTTGGCATGGAGGAAGTCAATTAATAGGTGTTGTTATTAAATTTAAATGCCATTTATTCTATTTTACTTATTTCTATTAAAATATTTTTATTGATTTTAGAGTGAGAGGAAGGGAGAGGGAGAGAAATAGAAACATCAATGAGAGAGAGACATTGATCGGTTACCTCCTCATGCCCCCTACTGGAGACTTAGCCTACAACCCAGGCATGTGCACTGACTGGGA
>NW_006287671.1:422733-424040 GCF_000327345.1 Myotis davidii
CCTGTGATCCCTTCCCTTTGCTGAGCAAGCACAGGGCTATGGGGCCAACCACCAGATGGGCAAACAGTGTATTTGGAACTTGTTCAATTTTGGGGTGCTTATTTCAGGAAAAGAATAAAAAATTTTCAGAAATTTAAAGTGAGAAAATAGAACCCAAGACATATGAGCCCCCAAAGGAGCTTGGGCAAGTGCAGAGCCCCAAAGTGTAAGCTTTATCAGCTTCATGGTAAATCTTATTCTGGTGACCACACCCTGACATTTCAAACCCCGGTCCCAGCAGCTCCAGGCTTCCACTTTCCTTCAGCTTCCAGTGAGGAAGATAAAGTTTTGGGAACTGGGATGAGGAATTGCTTATGTATGTAGATAAGTCATTGGTTAGATACCTGGGCCTTTCTCCAGAATTGGCCTCCTCCTTGGAAACTAATTAACTTCCATGAGCTTTGCTTTCTTTCTTTGTTACATGTAATCGGAGGCTTGCCACCTGTAATTCAGTAAGAGGGATCACATGATGTGAGCAAAGGCATTTTTTATCCATCTTGTGGCTCCAAGTCCGAGCAAACTCATGTAATTGTTGGTATTCAGTGGGTTGTACCCTAAAGAAATCTGCTCTACAATCCTCTCTGTAAAAGGTAAAGTTAACTAACAGGTAATGTAAGATTTGGAAATGTAAGTGGTGTCCTACAGAACAGTAATAATGCGTCATTTAAAGTGATAACAAACAGTATTTCTTCATGGTGGATGGGAGGAGGCTCTTTGATGGCTGTTCTCCAGATGCTCAGGAAACATAAACAACTTTTTTCTCTATTCCAGGCAGACTCATGGCCTTGGAAGACATCCCAGATCCCAGGGCCATTCTCCAAGTTTTTCCCACACTTAGAGCTGTTACCAAACGGGGACTGGCCCCAGAGTGGGTCTGACTTGGGCCGGCCAGTAGTGCGTGGGTTCTTGACTTTGTGCAGGAAAGATTTCACAACTTAAGTCCAGGTGATTTTGAGAGTATGTTTATGAAAGCTGGAACAAAGGAAGGGCTCAAGGTAGAAGGAGCAACAGGAGAGAGCTGAGGCGGGCTGCTTTGGCTCACCGGGAAGTCAGAGAAGAGGGGGCCCATGGAGACAGGTGCAGGGGGTGAGCCCGGCAGGAGCTGCTGCTGCCCGCTGCTCCCCTCATTGCTAGTCTCATGGGGGCTCTTAGAGTTGAGGATAAAAAGAGCAAAGATATAAGGCATGGGTGGGCTCCAGCAAGAGTGCTCCTTGGATCCTTTGTCTTGAGGCTTCTTGATCTTTCTTTGGCTGGCTGGAATCCCAAGA
>NW_006287671.1:424342-433790 GCF_000327345.1 Myotis davidii
TATAGAACCTGGCTGGAGAACCTGGAGAACGTGGCTGGAGAACCTAGCAAGAGAACATGGACACAGAACTTGGCTGGAGATTGTGGCTAGAGATCCTGGCAAGGCTGCTGATCAACTGAACGCTGTCTTCGTGTCATTCCTTCTTCACCGACTCCGTCCACACCTTTGGGGACCCCTGGACCTGCTGGGGTTAGACCCCAGCAAAGCTGGAACAAAGGAAGGGCTCAAGGAAGAAGGAGCAACAGGAGAGAGCCTACGCGGGGCTGCTTTGGCTCACCAGAAAGTCAGAGAAGAAGGGTTGCATGGAGACAGGTGCAGGGGGTGAGCTCGGCAGGAGCTGCTGCTGCCCGCTGCTCCCCTCATTGCTAGTCTCATGGGGGCTCTTAGAGTTGAGGATAAAAAGAGCAAAGATATAAGGCATGGGTGGGCTCCAGCAAGAGTGCTCCTTGGATCCTTTGTCTTGAGGCTTCTTGATCTTTCTTTGGCTGGCTGGAATCCCAAGAGAAATTGGACTATTCATTAGCTTTCCACGTGTGCCCTTCAATATGTCTATTCATCAAAATGTGTGTATAGAGGGATCAGGGTTATTTTCTGGTCAGTTTTATTTTCAAAGAACATCTTTGAAGAGGGACTGGGACTGAGGCCGTTCTGTCCTGGGAAGATCTGGAATATGTAAACCATTTGCTCCTAAGTGTCCTTGGTTAAGGAAGATAAACTTGTGAGTCATTAACTGGCTGTAAACTGCTCAAATATTTGGCCTTGTTTAATTATATTGTCTTAGTTTCCCTTATTCTGTTTGTCAAGGAATTTCCCCAGCTTCTTACTATCCTGCCACAGACCGAGTGGCCGGGTGGTGGTTTGGGGGAACATACCAGGATTATCCAGAAACTGCGTTCTATTTTGAAAAGGAATATTTTGTATCCCTTTGAGCAGTGGTTCTCAACCTTCTGGCCCTTTAAATACAGTTCCTCATGCTGTGACCCAACCATAAAATTATTTTCGTTGCTACTTCATAACTGTAATGTTGCTACTGTTATGAATTGTAATGTAAATATCTGATATGCAGGATGGTCTTAGATGACCCCTGTGAAAGGGTCGTTCGACCGCCAAAGGGGTCGCGACCCACAGGTTGAGAACCGCTGTCTTTGAGGCTACTCCCTGATGCAGGGCATTCTGCAACAGGCAGACATCTCTTCTCTTGAGAGCAGGTTTCTTGCCTCTGTGTGTACCGTGGGGTGTCGGCACTCAGGTCGGCTTTGTCACAGCACTTTGCAGCTGTGATTCAAGCCTTTGTGTGTACCGTGGGGTGTTGGCACTCAGGTAGGCTTTGTCACAGCACTTTGCAGCTGTGATTCACGTAACATTTTACTTCAAGAAATGGCACTTCTTTAAGGCCCTGCTGTAAATTGAGATGAGATGATAATGTGTTTTTAAAGTACTTAAGGAGAGTTAGAGACTCAATTGAGGCCACACGTGTTAAATGTTATATGGAGTTGTTGACAGGCTGCGCGTTAACATTTTTGACAGGTAAGTGAATTACTGGTGAGGGAAGAGGGTTCCATCATGTCACCTTCTGACCTGAAACTCCCTGCAGCCCTCTGTGTAACAGCCATGCCTCGGGCTAGAGAAGGAGAAGGAGAAGGAGAAGGAGGTATTTGTGGGGCTTCTGGGGTTTTTTTTCTTAGATTCATGCACGGGAGCGGTGTGAAGGGGAGGGAGTTTGTCCATCACTTCACTCTCTTTCTCCCTTCCTTCTTGGAATTATACATTGGCAGGAGCCAGTGTGTCTTTCCACTTTATATTACAGTGAGCAGCCTCTATTTAGGTAAATGAGGATTTCCAATCCTCACCTACGGCCTGTCATTTTGAGCAACTTTGGTGAGAGTCCCATACAGTAAGACATGTGAACGAAATTCTTTAGGCATGTGCTCTTTTGGGTCTGAGTCACTTAGAAAAACTAAATATCCTTGTGTGATACAGGAACGTTTTCCTTTCTATTCTTTAAATAAGAAATTAATTTCCCCCATTTTAATTCTTTCCTTTCTAATTAAATTTTTGTTTTTATGAGAGTTGTCTGAATCTAGTTTTAAAACTCAGGTGCATTACCAACGGTCTTAAAAACATCTCCCTCTCTCTTTGAAACTTTTTTTTTTTTATTAGAAAAGCAGTGTATTTTAATGGAAGCAAATTTAGAAAAGTTAAAAAAAAATCTAAATGAAAAAGTTTAGGCCTGATATGCTCTCTTAACACCCAAATGATAACTTCACCTTTAATCTTAAACACAAGAAACAGCAAAGCCATGAGCTACAAGCATAGGGTTGAACAATTGATTTGCTTAATATGTTTATAGTAAATGAGAGGTCATTAATGACTGTATATGTTTTAAACTTATTAAATATCATCATATTTAATATTCCATATTATGCCATGTATACAAGAAATCATTAACATATCTGAATTCTAGAAATGTGGAATGGGTCAGACCCATATATTTGGGTTAGTAGTCTTTTTTCATACTTCTTATTAGTCATCTTTTTCTCTGTATATATTTGAAAATTAAAAATAAATTTTGATTATATATCAGCTATTATTTTGTTAGGATTCATCCTCATTAGAGTCCTTAAAAAGGATGCATGGGAAATTTTGGAGAAATTCACCGAGCGTTAACTAGAGAGAGAGAAAGTTTAAGATGGATGTGATTTAATCATTACTGGATGATTGAGTTTGACTGATCGAGCTATGTGCAGTCTTCCTGATGCGGAATAGGTGTGGAAAACCCATCAAAGAACGGTAAAGCAAGCTTCACATCACCCAATCGGTTGCACAGAGAGGAGAATACCTGAAGGAAAATTCAGCAGGCTGTTAACAGTGGTCATCTATGGTGTGTGTGTGTGTGTGTGTGTGTGTAGAGTTATAGGAGGTTTCTGTTTTCTACATGATGGATTATTGCGGTGATTTACTTTTATAATTAGCATGCTATTTTTTGTAATTATGAAATGCCAACAAAGTATAATTAAAAAACCCAGAAGTCGATTAGCTTCCAGCTAATCAGTTTGACGTGGCCTTTGGAGGTGGATGTGCGGGTCAGCTGTGCTTGCTGATGGAGCGTGGCTCACACGGAGGGCTGGGAAAGGCCAGTGGGCAGGACGTGCAGATCAATGCCATCCCATTACCACCACTAGCAAATTGATCGGAGCCTCTCCTTGACTGATGGTGAGGGAGCAGCTTAATCGTCACATGTAACACAGGAGTAGGGCTAACATTTAATGTATTGGCCAAGCCAGTACATTTTGAGTGAATGGGAACATTAGTAATTCTGCTGGGACTTCAGTGTAAATAAGGACTGTTTTGGCAAACGGGCATATGGTCACTCTTGAGCCTAGGAAACTCACACAGCCCTGAGTATATGCCATGTGGCTATGTTCTAGGAGTGGTCTCCTCAGGGCTGTCCCCCTGGGCCCTAGAGAGGGTCTGGGCACCATAAAATGGTCCATCTAGTGAATTTCAGTGATTAGAAAGGTCCTAGGTTACTGAGTGCTGTCCAAGAGCAATGCAGTGCCTACTACATATGTAACTGAACATTTTTTGTAGTAGGCATATTAAAAAAGTAAACAAGAAACTGGTGGAATTCGCCTTAATACATTGTATTTAATCCAACATATCCATGTGGTAGGCAGAACAATGGCTTCCAAAGAGGTCCATGTCCTAATTTTCACAGCCTGTATCCTACTTGACAAAAGGGACTTTTCAGATGTGATTAAGTTAAGGACCTTGAGATGGGGAGATAATTCTGGATTATCTGGGCCCGATCTATTCGCATTGATACTTAAATGTTGAGAGCCTTTCCAAGCTGTAGTCACTAGAGGAGAATGGTCAGACAGATGAAGCATTGCTGGCTTTGACGATGGAGGAAGGGGTTTGAGTCAAGAAATGGCAGCCTCTAGAAGCTGCAAAAGACAGGAAAACAGATCTTCTCTAGAGCCTCTGGAAGGAGCACAGCCTGCCCACACCTTGAGTTTAGTCCAGTGAGACCCATTTCGGATTTCTGACTGTAATATAAAAAGTAATATTGCTTTGAGCCACTATATTTAGTTGCAATTTGTTACACTAGCAATAAGAAACCAATGCGACCCAACACATTCTCATTTCAACATTTGAACATATAAAATTTATCAATGAGATAGTTTACGTTTTTTATTTCATGCTAAGTCTTCAAAGTCTCACATGTATTTTACACTTAAAGTACAGCTCAGATCTCGATTCTGAGATCTGAAGTTTAGCCCCACTTTAAGGGCTCAGAAGCCAATGTGACGGGTGACTATCATACTGAAAGGTGTCATTCTAGTAGATCCATTGCCCCAGGATTCTGAAATCTGAGGTGCCCAGGATTGACTAATCTCAGCTCAAGGCATCTGCAGATAGCTAGCTGTGGCTGTTTGCATATGTGTGAGGAACTGTGTGTGTGTGTGTGTGTATGTGTGCGTGCGCGTGTATGTGAGTGGGTTGCCTCCATGAGCATTTATGCTGTGTCTGTGGGCAGTGGGGCAGGGCCAGCAGCCTTGGCAGACATCCCAGATGCCCAGGGAGAAAGGTACAGTTTTTGCAGATCTTAGTGGTCATCCTAGTAGGAACCAGCTTGCAAACTGATCTCCTGCTACAGATCCCTCGTCACTGCCCCCAGTCCTGCCAATGTTGGCAGGCAGCTATTCCCGATTGGCACAGAGGCCCGTGTCTACTTGTAGAGGGTCCACATTCCATTTAATTAATCTATGTTTTAAAATTCTCACTTTATTGAGATATAATTGACATATAACATTGTGTAAGTTTAGGGTATACAATGATTTGACAGATGTATATGTTGTAAATGTTTACCACTATAAGATTAGTTAACACATCCATTGCCTCACGTAATTACCATTTTGTTGTTGTTATGGTGAGAATGTTAAAGCTCTACCCTCATAGCAACTTTGAAGTATACAATACAGTCTGGTTAACTGTCGTCCCACCTCCTGTTTTGATCTGCTTTCGCTGGCACCTGCCTGGGAGCCACCCCAGGGTCACACACCACTGTGGTGACAGTTCCTGAGTAGGACAGTGAGGAGAATGGCACAATTATGTTTCACTGGGTTAGGGCAGGGAACTGTATTTCTGTCAGGTCCGATTTTTACTGAGAAGTTGCATTTTCTGCCAGTTCTGCATTAGGTTGTGGGGAACACCACAGTGTAGTTGAAACCCTGGCAGACAGAGATGGTTGAGGATATGTATGTCAGTGCACACCCATACAAAGGGGGACATGAGTCTTCAGATCACTCTTCCTGGCATCTTGAAACTGGATACATTTATGTGCTGGCAAAAACAGTGGAGAGCAGCGGGAGCTGTATCCCTAACTCTTACTAGAATGGCTCTCTATAATACTTGATGTGCAAAAGAGATACAAGGGACCTACTGTGCTTGCTAAAGGTTGTGCTGCTGTCACAAAGCAAGTAGAAAAAAAGTACATTATCCTCACCTGATTAGATTTCCTGAAGAAATGACCCATTGCCTGGGCTTGTAATCCTAGTGCCCATCTGCGTCTTCTGTGTCCCTGCTTCTGATTGTCTGCGTTCACTTCTCTCTGGCACACACTGTTTTGTATTTCTGATTAGACTAAGGTGAAAAGTAGGGTGGCAGCTAATTTATTGGTACAGTTTGCTCTTGTATCTATGCTGTTGGTGATTCAGAAATACATTCTGAGGCATTAGCTTTTAAATTATGTGTTTTCACAGGATTCTTTGATATGCAGATGAAGAGTGAGCCTCGGATGCGGGGAGCTCTAGCTGAGGATGGTGGCATCACAGAGGGCAACCTATTATGACTGCAGAAAGCATGATTCATTTAATAGTTATGGCCCACCTTTTTCCTGGTGCGCTATCAGGCAGGCTGCAAAGCCTTGCAAGTCTACAAAGTGCTCTACACAGAAGTAAAACCTACTCATTAAACTGGGGATGGAAATTTTGCTAGGGAAAATCTAATCTTAATACCATTGTGTTCCTACTTTTTAGCCTGCAGGAGAGCCTATCTCAGGCTCCCCTCAATTTTGCATACGTGTGTGTGTGTGTGTGTGTGTGTGTGTGTGTGTGTATTTTAGCTTTTCTTTGATTTTAACAGCTGGAGAGGCAGCAGTGTTCTCAAGAGGATAAAAGTGTGAGAGCGTGGAGCACACACTACATTTTTCCTCATCCTTTCATGGCAAGGAGCACTAACAGACTGTGGTGGTAAAACCCACTGATAAAAGTTCTAGCCCTTTTCTAACATTGATGGGCGGCTGAGAGGCAAGGTGTGAGCTTACAATGGACATCTTAGTCTGAGGAATAAGGTCTGAGGCTCTTGGTTGGATGCGGGGCTGAGGGATCCTTACAGAGAAGAGCTCAGTAGACTTTCTTCCCACCTCCCAGGCCCCCCATGATGCCACAGACTTAGAGCAGCTTGGGGCTATTGCAACTCTGCTCACAGTCCATCCCTTTGCCAGCTGCACCCCAAGCTCTTTCTGGGGACCATGGCTTTGTGCTTGGCATTCAAACCCTCCAGTATTGGCTGCAAGCCTCTTCTATAAGTTCATTTGCTTTTATGCCCCTTCTTGCCTCTGGGCTCCAAGCCAGTTAAATGACTCTCTCTTCCCCACACAGCCCCATGCTTCTCCACTCTGTGCCATTGCTCACGCCTGCTGTGTTTCAGGTTGCCTTCTCTTTTCTCCCTCCATGTGCCCAAATACTACACATTCTTTCAGGTTTAATGCATCCATCACCTCTCCACAAAGTCATGCCCCCTCCCCCGCTGGCTCAATGTTACCTCTTCCTCTTCTGAACTGTGTTCCTCTCTCATGACAAATCTCTTACTCCCTTTGAGTGACATCCTATACATAGCAGGTCATTATTTGTTGAATAAATGAACGAACCCAGCATTGATCAGAAGCCATTGAGATGCACACTCTTGGATGTCACTGGTTTGTCAAAGTGAATTCCAGGGGCCCTTTTACTTGGTTTGGGTGGAGACAGAAGGTTGTTGAAAATGCAGATTCATGGATTCTACAAAGACCTACTCTAAGACTCATGGGTTAGGGTCTGTGGGAGGTGAGGCCTGGATATATGAATAAGATCCCTGAGAAGTCTGGTTTTTGAGAGTCTCTGGGGACTTACAAGATGAAGATGTATCTGTCCAGTTGGGGTTCGGTCCCCTTAGGATAAGGATCTGGAAAGTGCTGACTGGGGGGCTGGATAATTCCAGTCTACCGATGTGGCAGAGAGGGTGTCTGTGTTGGCTTTAAAGCTGGGAAAGGGAAGCTGTGGTGAATTTTGGCTATGATGTTTAGGGAGCCTGTTCTCAAATGCAGAGAATCCTGCTAAGTCAGGGAAAAAAATACATCCTGGGCAGAGAGTTTAATTTGTGTATGCCCATCACCCAGAGGGCTGTCAAGGACTGGCTCCAGTTTAGGAGGAGAATCATGTCAGAAAAGCCAAAGGTCACTGATTTAATGAACGGAATTGGGTGTTTACTAATTAGTAAAAGATTTTTTATTTTAAATACGTAAAGCAACAGAGGAAAATCAGCCAGCCTTTAGGCCTAAGGGTGGGAAAGAAGCTCAGCTGGGATATAAAAGAAAACACACAACATCCAAGTGAATATTTTAAATGTTTATAAAATTTAAATAGGAAATGGGAAGTGGATCTCTATAGACTTTAGTTACTATGGCCAGTGGGTAACTAAGGAAATAACCCATTTTTCCCCACTAATTTTTCCAGGTGATCTTAACTAGGTATAAAAGCCATCAAGAAAAACAAAAAGTGGCATCCCTCGCTACATAGGGGAAAAAAGCAAATAAAAGAAAGGCACTTCACACTTAAAGAGCTTTTTTTCTAAAGAAAAGTAGTGTATGTGGTGGTTGGGGGTGTCAAAAAAGGCAAAGGGTGACAAGTACTTTTGAAAAATGATGGTATTATGGGCTGCTGCTAGTATTAAAAAGGACAGGGAATATAAGAGTTGAGCTGCAGAGAAAATGGCCCAAGGTTCTATTTTCAGCTTTCCCGCAGGTCAGAGGCACTAATGAGGGCTGTTGGGGCGGCAGGCACGCTTCCAGCCGAACTGGTTGTACAGCTTCTTGTACTAAAAGCAGAGGCTGCAGGAGCCCTCCCAGAGCAGAAGCAGCAGGTAGAACAGCCGCCAGGACCCGCTTTCCTAAATACCTCGCTCTTTCTCTTTAACTTTTCAACTTGATGTCCATTAGGGGGAAATTTACCTGGTTGGATCATTTAGACTGAGTTATCGAGTTTCCATTTGGCCGAAGGCCGTGCGCCTACTAAGCATGCGAAGGTCTTCCCCTTAACTGAGCACTCAGAAGGCTCTTGCAGTGTGATGTTCACCAAGTGGTCCCAGGAGCCGTTTCAAGTCTTCTTTCTATATGGCAGGGAAGTCACCCATGCGATGACTTACAAGTTTCACTTGAAGCAGACTGTCTAAATCTATATTATGTTTGCTTGAGGCCAAGTTCTGGCTGGGTGTGTGTGTGGTGGGGTGGAGGTGGGGTGGGCTTTACTTGTGTGGTATTTATTTTCTTTCTTCATGTCCTGGGACAACTTGCTGTATCCAGGTTAATTGCACATCTTGGTTGTTATTCTGGAAACCAGGCCATCCTGGCAGCCTCAGACAGAGCCACCCTGGCTCTGAGGATTCGTACGCGTGCTTTGCTCAGAGGCACAGAGGCAAATGTCTTCAGAGGCATCTTCCTTCTGAGGCTTTCCAGTTGTACTTGCTCATAGGGTTGACAAATCCTGTGTCCCCCCTCCCCCCCCCCTGCTGTCTTCATTATTATGCCATTCTTATTTTGAAAAGGCAAGCAGTACATCATGTACTGGGCATGGCTATCAAGACCAGCAGATCACCTCTGCATCCCTGTCCCTTGGTGCCTGATGGTACCTGCCCTTGAGAGGACCCATTCCATACCTCCTATGTAGCCATGAACTCAGCAACCATAACTCAGCAAACAACCTCAATGCATGGAGGTATTGTCACAGAGTCGCTGCCCCCAGGATGGAGAGTGAGACTAAAGTGGCAGGTGGGGGAGAAAACCAAGATGGCTGCATAGGTAAACACCAGAAATTGCTGCCTCCCACAACAACTTTAAAAATACAACGAAAAGACAAAACGGACATCATCCAGAACTACAGGAGGGCTGGCTGAGTGGAAATTCTACAACTAGAAGGAAAGAGAAAAGCACACTGAGACTCAGAGGAGGTGCGGAAGTGCAGAGGTACGGAGGCTCGAGCGTGCTCGGAAAGGGGCTGGCACCTGAGGACGTGGCTGTCTTTTTGAATCAGGAGGGATTCAAAAGCTCCCAACTGCTCTGATCTCCAGTTCCAGGAAGTCTCTGGGGACCCAGGACTCACACGGGGAGAAACTGGACTGTCTGGCAGCA
>NW_006287671.1:434617-446270 GCF_000327345.1 Myotis davidii
AAACTAGTCATATATGAAATGCTAAAAGGTATCCTTTAAGAAGAGGAAGAAGAAGAAAAAGTCAAATATACAAATTATGAACTACAAATACACATCTATCAACAAGTGAATCTAAAAATCAAGTGAATAAAATATCTGATGAACAGAGTAAACTGGTGAATATAATAGAATCAGGGTCATGAAAAGGGAGTGGACTGACAATTCTTGGGGGGAAAAGGGTGTGGGGGTGCAGGAAGAGACTGGACAAAAATCGTACACTTATGGATGAGGACAGTGGGAGGGGTAAGAGCAGAGGGTGGGGTGGGAACTGGGTGGAGGAAAGCTATGGGGGAGGGAGGAAGAGGAACAACTGTAATAATCTGCACAATAAAGATTTAATTAAAAAAAAATAAAGTGGCAGGTGGGAGGTGGGATGAAACCCCTGCTGTTGCGAACTTGCTGTGATGACACCCAGCCCATGGGATTGCAGCGGAAGCTGTTTTATTAAGATATAATTGCCAGATAACATCATGTAAGTTTAAAGCACACAGCATGATGACTTGACACATATATTGCAACATGCTTTCACTTTTTAATATTGAAAAAATATTGCTTTTGTAATCACAAAACGTTATTTAAAAATAACAAGACCTATCTTTTGGGACAGCAACAATGCAAAGGGCCCTGGGAACCAGTCAACCCAGCTTTGTGACTATTCCCCCACTCCCACCCCTGCAGCCTGGGACTCCTCAGGGAGACCCCAGCGGAGACCATGATCTCACAACCATGAAACCCCACATTTTTCTTTTTGAGGTGCGGGTGAACAATTTAAAATCTGTCACAATGTAAGTGGGATGTGCAGTGACTTCCCACCGACGATGACTTTGGAGGCGTGGAGACTGTGGAGGGGGAGTTGCAGGGTGTGCTCGCGGGAAGAGGTGGGCTGTGGCTGTGCTGCCAGCCTGTTTCTGCTCGGGCCAGGCTTTGTTCTGGGAAGCATTTCTTTAAGCATCTTGATGGCTTTGCCTATCACTCTGGTAAACTCCTCAGGGGCAGGCTTGATCAGTGACATTTTTCCTTAGTCAATGCCTTCCCTTAGGAGAGTACTCTCTAAGAGGCAGATAGACAGCACACCGTTTTCCATGCAAACATTAAATGACACTACACTGAAATCGTAGCCAGAAAGTTCTGTGTTCTAACCCATGAGTCCCTTCTCCTGGGTAGCTTAGAGAGGCTGGATGACACCTCCTGGATATGCAAACGAATGGATGGTGGGGCAGCTCCTCTAATTGTGCTTTGGTGGTAAATTTAGGATGAGGAAAAACAAAAGCAAGAAGAACCAGAGAGAAAAGATGGCTTGCAGCCCAGCTGGCATGGTTCAGTGGTTGAGCATCAACCTATGAACCAGGAGGTTACTGTTCGATTCCAGGTCGGCATAAGCCTGGTTGTGAGCTCGATCCCAGTGTGGGATGTGTAGAAGGCAGCTGATTAATGATTCTCTCTCATCATAGATGTCTCTCTCTCTCCTTCTCCTTTTCTCTCTGAAATCAATTTAAAAAAAATTAAAAAAGAAGAAGATGGCTTGCAGCACAATGACTTCAGCCCTGATTTGCAGGGTCATATCTTCCCTGAGGGAGAGACGGGGGAAGACCTGAGAGCACACTTTGTTCCTCAGTGAAATTGGTTAAGGGCAAATCAGATAATCCGGCCTGTCTAGCTGAGTCCCAGGACCTAGAAGGACCAGGCCAGCAAACCTGCTCCCAGACGTGTGGATTATGGCCATGATCTGCATGTTATTACTCAGGGTGAGAATGATGCTTCTTACAGAAGAGCCCTCTTTGTGAAAGGCTGCTTGTTGGTGTGCTTGGCAGGCTTTTTCACCCTTTTGATGCACTGTTTAAATCGGTGAAAAACCTAAATGCATAATGAGTAGAACTGCCAAGGGGAGAACTGGTGTTTACCTCGGTTGCGGAGCATCATCCCTGGCATGTTCTCTGGCAGTTCAGTGTGGGCAGCCAGGATCGTCCACTCAGCACAGTGATATTAACCAACACTGTTGGACTCCTTTTCACTATCGTGCTAAAATAATAAGGTGTCAAATGTAAGATCTTAAGATGTCAAATTAACCATATGATTTTTGTAGATCAATGTGGTGAAATGGCAGCAATTTCATAGAACTCAAGCTAGTAAGTGGTCTTTCCCTTCGTGGAGTTTAGACATGAGTTGGGAGACAGAAGTTTAACTTATCAACAGGTACATATGATTAAGACCTGGAATTCAGAGGCTTTTATTTTGAAGCCAGTAATGCATGTGGTGTTAGGAATACTGTAAGGTTTTTCCTGACTGCTTCCATGTAGATGAATCCATTTCTCGCTTGATGAACCATATGGTTCAATTTATAAGTCACAGGGGAAATCGACCCAATGACTATATGCAATTCAGTTTTATCTGAAAATGTTATTATCTGCCTCGACCACCGACGTTTTCCCCAAGAGTTGATTCTGCATGTTTTCCAGAAATAGCTGCACCCTCACGTGACCAAGCTTTATGCTGGGGTAGAGATTTGGCAGAACGTGCTGAAGCTCTGAGGGCAAGTCATGCAGGAGAGTTAATATTTGAGCCACTGCAGCGGATCTGGCACTAATATGCAGCTTCCCAAGCTCTGCCTCGGAGGACACAGTGCTCACTTGGAAAGCGCTGGCTGTGTTTCTTTTAACATCAGGCCCATTACTTTATTGTCACACCTTGTGACACTGGCTCAGGGTCTCCAGGGTCCAGGGAAAGTGACTTTTGTTCCTTCCATCTGGATTTTATTCAGTCACATATCCTAGTTGAGTGGCTGTGGCCTGGCAAGTTCTTTTTCAGGTTCCAAAGAGATTAGCCCTGGATCATCAGGGGTTGTTGTTTTTAAGGCTTTGCTATTGGAATAATCATGATGCTTCTCAGATAGTTTTCGTCCTAACTGCTATTGAGTTTCTGATACAGAGCTGGACTGATGTTCTCTCCTTGCTGGTGGTTCTCTACGCTCTAGGGTAAAGGAAAATCACAACTTTCCTGACATAGTTAAATAGAAAATCCACATTAGTCCAAACTATCCTGAAAGTCAGGTAACAAAAGTCTGGGCCTCAGTTCTGAACTGGCTTTCTGTGTTACCTTAGGCAAGTTCATTAACTTCTGGAAATATTAGTTTCTTCCTTGGGAAAATGAGGCCATTAAAGTAGATAACCTCCCAGTTACCATCTGACTCTAAAACAGTATGAATCTATGTAAAACCTTGTATATCATTTGGCTCTATTTAAATTATTCTATAATCCTTAGACATTCATTTTTTTTGTAACTAGTAAAAGAGAAGGTAGCTCAGAAATAGGAAGATTGGTAGGAAAATCCAGGTTTTAAAATGTTTATGGTAACTGAGTTATATGGAAATAATTTAAATTTGACTATTTTTAAAGATACTTTCATCTTTATAAGAAAATGTTATATGCCCTGACCAGTGTGGCTCAGTTGGTTGGGCGTTGTCCCATGTACCAAAAGGTTGCCAATTTGATTCCTAGTCAGGGCACATGCCCAGGTGGTGGGCTCCATTCCCTGTAGAGGCCATGCAGGAGGCACCTAATAGATGTTCCACTCTCACATTAATGTTTCTCTCTCTCTAAATATTAATAAAAATGTTTTAAAAAAGAAAATGCTAGGATAAGAAGGTTCTGGAGGTTCTGGAGGGTTGCTGCTGATAGCTAACGTTTCTCATTCCTTTATACATTTGATGCTTGGAATTCATGCAAACAGAAGGAGTCATTTGTGTTGGAATAAGTTCCTGGTCACCTTAATGTTCCTTTTTGTGCAGACTGACGAGGTGCCTATGGTACTGTCTTAAATAAGAGCTGAGCACAGAGGCAGAAGAATGGCATTTTCAGAATTTTTGTCACTAATTTAGGTTTAGGGCTGATGTTAACTGGAATATTTCAGTTTGTCATCTTGGACATCAGGCATCAATCAGTGCCGCGGCCGATTGTGAAGTTGGGGCTTGAGCAACGGCGATTCGTTCCGCAGTGAAATCTGGGTTTGAGCTTCCTTGCTGGTGACATCCTGCCACCTTGTGGCCAGCTGTGGACTTTAGCATCATGCATTGTCCCTAAGTGCGCAGGCTGCTCTGGGCAGAGCCTGGTGGAGAAGTAGCCTGTGACAGGCATTTCCAGGCCCGGAGATTCTGTGGGCTCTATTCACTACAGACTCTTCCACTGATCATCAAATGTTTGCATTGTACCCTCTCCGCAGAGGAGAGCCAATAATCCTTTCCTTGTTTAACAGTGCTCCCATAGCTGATGGGATGGCAGAAATAGAGAAAGATTAATGTTGGAAATGTCTGATCTTGGTTCTGCGTCTAAACCGATTTTTGCTTCAGGTAAGCCCAGATCTGGAGTTGAGGGGTGAGGTTCTTCCTGGTTCTGTCTTGGGAAGACCAACTCACCTCTCTGTCCTCAACTGATAGTTACAGCATGTTACCAGGGTTACAGAATGTCTGCACTGCATATCACAGCATCTGCCTGTGGTAGGTACTACCTTTATTCTCATTTTATAGGATTATTGAGGGTCAGAGACATTCTGTAACTTGTCCAAGGTCATTGAGGTGATATGTGTTAGAACTAAGATCCACCCTGACCGGTTTGGCTCAGTGGATAGAGCGTCCGCCTGCAAACTGAAGGGTCCCAGGTTCGATTCCGGTCAAGGGCATGTACCTTGGTTGCAGGCACATCCCCAGTGGGGGGTGTGCAGGAGGCAGCTGATCGATGTTTCTAGCTCTCTATCCCTCTCCCTTCCTCTCTGTAAAAAATAAATAAAAAATATTAAAAAAAAGAACTAAGATCCAAACCCCAGTGACGTGAGCCCCCACTATTAACCCCTGTCCTGTGTCTGTGAAAAAATGTAAAAACACCCACTTTACTGCACACAAGGAAGCTGCGTATGCAACTAAAGTGTTTTGTATTGAAAAAGATCTACCCAGATGTTGATCGACATTTTAAAAGTCACCATTGTTACTATTGTTATGCATGCTGTTGAGATTGTTGCCAATGCAGGCAAAATATTTCCATTTCCTAAATGGAAGAGAGCAGCGACTTCTTGGAAATATCCAGATGATTTAAAAGTTATTTGCAGTTGCTATTACTGGTGTTCTCTAATTTTCTCATTGGCTATAAAATTTCAAACAAAGCTGATCCTAATAAGAGATTCCTTTTGGAAATGAATTGAATATATGAATGAAAAGATGACTTTGGACCACTGCGGGTAACAACTAGACCAGAGTGATGAAGTTTTGAGGTTTGGGCCTGTGGCTAGGTGAATCATGCCGTTTGTTTGGTAGACAAATATCCTTCAAAGAGTGTGACTCTTGTGGTGCCATGGGATGGAAGAACATGACAAAAAGAATCCAGAATAGTGAAAAGTTTCAGTGCTACTGACTAGAATTATTGTTTTGTCATGAGACTTGCAGGTTATATAGCTACCCTAGAGCAATATTTTTCAAACTTTATGGAAGACCGTAGGGACATTGTTAAAATTGCAGTTACCTGGGACCCATTCCCCAGAGATTCTAATTTGATAGTTTGGGGCCAGCATTTTGATATACTGGACTGGAGGATGCCCATTGCTCAAAGTTTAACATTCCTGAATGGAGTTAATTAAATTTCTGTTTTTTTCAAAAGAGAACATGTCATTAAAAAATACAGAATTTGTTCACTTAGTAAATTATGTAAATGTCTGACCTCTATGCTGTACACCTAAAACTACTAAAACATTAAATATGAACTGTAATAAAAAAGTTAAAAAACAAAACAAAAAAGTATAGAAACATTAAAAGAAAAACACACACACACCAGAATTTGCTTTAAATACTAAATTGTCTAGGTTTCTGAAGGGTCCAGTTCTCCTCCCCCTCCCAATGTCTTTTGTGAAGCATGACTCTCAGACCCATTGCATACAATTGAATTCTTGCCTAAATGTTAATGATTTGACCAGGGGCTTTTAGCACTCTCTTGCAACTCTGGGCAATGTGCATGGCGGAATCATCCTTAGGTTCCTCCTCACCATGGCAACCAGTGCACACTGATCTCTGTCCGTTTCCAGGCTGACAACTCTACAGGGTCACCTGAGTCATAGCAGCAGGAGAAAGCTGCAGCTGGCTTTGGTGGTCCAAATGTCCTGGAAACAGGCTTTCAGTCTCAGGCCCCCACTTCCTCTCTGCAGTTTCTGGGTAAGAAGCTGTTTGGACTCTGGGAATTGGGGGCCTGAGAGGAAGAGGGTCAGAGGGGGATTCTGGGACATGAGCGGAATCGGTGGCAGATATGTGTAAATTGGAGCTGTCAGCTGGACCAGCAGGAAATAAGTATGAATCTCAGGGGAAGGGAATGAATCACAATTCACAAAGACAGCTTGAAATTTAGGCCAGGAGGTGAATTATAAGTTTTTCACTCTACGTGAAATATCAAGACACAAGGAAAACCTATCACCCTTTGCCTTTGTGTATTTGTGGGGGGCGGGGGAGGTGTGGTAAAATTAGAATTGGAGAGAAGGATGGTAGCCTTGAGTTTCTCCCAACATTTTAATATAAAAAAATGTTCAAACATATAGCAAACTTGAAAGAATTTAGAGTGAAACATACTAGTTAGATCCTACCATTAATATTTTTTAACTACTTGATCACATTTTATCCATCTGTATAACTCTCTGTTCCTCCATCAATGTATCTTTTTTAAAAAAAATATATTTTATTGATTTTTTACAGAGAGGAAAGGAGAGAGATAGAGAGTTAGAAACATTGATGAGAGAGAGACATCGATCAGCTGCCTCCTGCACATCCAGTCCGCAGGCCTAAGCTCTATCCACTGAGCCAAACCGGTTTCGGCTCCATCAATGTATCTTATTTTTTTGGATAGTTTTGATTTTAATATTCTGATTATTTTTTTATTTCTTTCCTTCCAATCCTGGCATTTATTCCCCTCCCTTTATTTGTTCTCATTCATCTATAGCCATCATCTTTAATGATACCGCAAAGAATGTGATGATAATAAAAATAATTATCATTTATTGAACATATACTATATGATAAGCATAGTGCTAGCCACTTTTCTTATATTATTATCTCATTATTTGTCAGAATGAGAAAGAGGTAAAAGTATCCCTCTTTTAATGATAAGGAAACGGAGTCTTAGAGATGAATGGCTAAACTAGAATTCAAGTCTGGTCTTACCTGACATGTTGCCTTGGCAGACCAGTTTCAGGGGGAATAACAGCCCTTGAGGTTCACCTTCAAACTGAATTAGTGAAAAAATTCACTAAAATAATCTCAAACCTCTTATCCAGATCATTGATGACCATTTTTCACACGTAAAGATGTCTTTAGTTCAGATCTAGTGGAAAGGCTATCCTTGGCTGGGAACCCTCTGGGTATCTGCTTTTCTTTGCACAAGAGTGAAGTAGGAGACATTTCCTTCTCTTTGTCATCATTGCTGAAATTTATCGAATTTTTCTATGGACCGAACATTCCACATTTATTTAAGTTTTAAGGCTAATTCTCTGGGTTAGATATGATAATCTCCATTTTAGATATTATAAGGAAGAGAAAGGATCTTTTCTTCTACCCTGTTAGGTTCTGGGACTGGGGCCCACAGATTAAATTAACAAAGAGATTAACAAAAGAAACAGCTCATATTACATGCATATGGGGGCTTCACAAGAAAGAAGTGAAAACCCAAAGAAGTGGTTAGATGTGGAGGCTCATATCTCATTCTAACAAAGATTGTGAAATAACAAGACAAAGGGAGTGGGGTTAAGTTGTAGGACGTGAACTGTGCTTCTAGGCGCAGTAAATTGTGGGAAGGTAAATATATGGGAGAAACTAATGAAAGAAAGGGGGAAACATCCATAGTGGCCAGCCATAGGAAGTAGGTTAAATTATAGTGAAGTCATATAATGGAATGCTTTGCAGCCATTTAAAAGTAATGTACAAGAATATTTAACAACATGCAAAAGTGTTCATGATACATCGGAGGTTGAGGGGAAGCTGGCCTCAAAATATATCACACTGGTGTTAAACACACACCACACACACACACACACACACACATTAAATGACTATACATTACAGATTACTAGCACTAGTTATATTTTTGTAATGGGGTACGGGGAAGTTTTAACTTTCTCCTTAACATTATGAATATTTTTCTACAACCAAGGATTAATTACGTTTGCAATGAAGCATCTTATAAAAGTGGTAGAGACAGAATGCCTCTGAGTGCCTTTCCCAATCCAGTTACAGCGGCTGACCCTGGGAGTCACCCCTAGAACAGGGATCTCTGCCTCGTCCTCCCAGGGCCATCCGGCTCTGGCCAGTTGCTGCGGGAACTATCTGGATCTCTGCTCTGCTCCTCACTTCAGGGTAAATACCTAAACCCTGAATACAATTCCCCTCAAGAGCATTCCTGATATTATTGGTAAGAAGGAAGAGAGAGTATTTTAGAAATTCATGTTACTTTCAGGTCATCTAGAAGGCCAGTTTTAGATGAAATTTTGATTGAATCCTTTCTGAATACTTCAGTAACTTGAGAAAGAAGTTTTTTGAGTGTCCAGCTGCAGCCTCCTGTAGGCACATGGCCGCTTTTGAGAATTCCAGAGTCTGTTGCTATGGAAACAATAGTCAAGTCACGCTGACAGGAGAACTCCTGAGCCCCGAGAACATCGTGTTTCCTTCTGTCTGAGAATTAGTCTTTTGTTTCACACAGGTGCTTTTAAGAACTGGCCAGCCATTCCCATAAATGAGATTACATTTTTTGTAGCTCCTAAGTAACAAAATGTTCAGCTGATGGATGCTTTTGTATCTTGCGAGCTGCTGGAGCCAAAATATTATATGATCAGAGCTCATCTCGCGTGCACGCCGCGGTTGCCCACAATACTTTCAAACTATAAACTTCTTTCTTACATTATTACTTATATTTTTAAAAATTCAAGTTTCTGCACTGTAGCCCTATGACGTCAAATGCTAATGTAAAGTAGATCTATTGGAGATTTAGAAAAGCCAAGTGAATTTTCTCAAAACACAGTAGAGCCGAGACCGGTTTGGCTCAGTGGATAGAGCGTCGGCCTGCGGACTGAAAGGTCCCAGGTTCGATTCTGGTCAAGGGCACGTACCTGGGTTGCAGGCACATCCCCAGTAGGGGATGTGCAGGAGGCAGCTGATCGATGTTTCTCTCTCATCGATGTTTCTAGCTCTCTATCTCTCTCCCTTCCTCTCTGTAAAAATCAATAAAGTATATTTAAAAAAAAAAAAAACACAGTAGAGTGGAAACGCCATTATGTGGTGTGTAGGAACAGATTAATCACCACTCTTTTCAACCAAGAATGACCGTACAGGTACTCCAGCTTCCCTGTTATTCTCTTTCAAGGCTCAGTTATCACTGACCTTCCAGTTTGTGGCCCGAAGCCAGTGATCTTGAAAATACCTTTGAAAAACAACGTGTGAGTAAAGAGATTCAGCTTGATGATGAGGGAGAGAAAGGGCGTTAAGGAGCAAACCTCAATGTGGGCAAGCCACACCTTTTTTACCTTTCAATTCACATTTCCTAAACTTCAGATATTCTGAAACACCTAAGCAATGTGTGGTAAATAGAAGTTATTTTCAAAAAATATTTTTGCAAAAACTGAAAATAATCTAAATGTTCATTAAGAGTAGAATGGATACATAAATGGTGTTATATTCATACAAGGAAATAGTACTCAGCAATAAAAGCAGAAAGACCTACTGGATAAAGTTTGAATACACTGTGCTGAATGAGAAAAGCAAGAGTCAGAAGAGCATGTGCTGTATGATTGCATTTATACGAAGTTCCATCTGAACCTTCCAGAGCTAATCTCCAGGGGAAAGAAAATGAATCAGGCTAAACTGGGAGGACAGAGCGAGATTGACTGGGAAAGGGGCACCGGGAACTTTCTAAAACAGTGGTTCTCAACCTTGGCTGCACATTAGAATCACCTGGGAATCTTTTTAAAATCCTGATTTCTGGGCCTCATCCTCCGGAAATTCGGTTTCTTTGATATGGGGTGGGGTCACAACATTAGTAACAAAGAAACAGAATTTCCAGAGGATGAGACCCAGAAATCAGGATTTTAAAAAGATTCCCAGGTGATTCTAATGTGCAGCCAAGGTTGAGAATGACTGTTCTAAAATGAAGGAAATGCAATCCATCTCGACTGGGGTGAACTCACACACATGGGTGGATACATTTGTCAAAAATCATCAGACTGTACACTTCAATTCTGTGTAGTTGCTGTATATAAGTTATATCTCAATGAAAAAAAAAGTGTATTATATAGTCTTTCTCTGTGAGGCAGGCTTCTAAGTGCTTTACATTGAATTAACTTATTTAATTGTCACAAAAGTATGGGAGAGAAGATACGTTTATTTGCATTTTACAGATGGGGACACTGAGATAGGTAGAGAGGTTATATCAAAGGTAAAGGGGCCAGGATTTGAACCCTGGTAGTTCCACTCCAGAGCCGAAATCTTAGCTGCTGAAGTAGCAACCAGCTGGTTGTTTTCCATTCCTTGAAAGAACTTTTCCAAATGTGATAGCAGGACAATGGCTCAGATAAGCAGAAGGAATCTGGTTACGGGTAAATACTCACATTCACGCTGGCTGTTGGGATGTTTTTAATGATTCCATTTAGCTTCAACAAAGACAGCACTACTAAATAGCAGGCTGGCCTTGCAGGTAGATGATCAGAAGGACAGTCTCCTGAACTTCGTTTGCTAATTACTGTACAGCACAGTTCATGTAGGACAAGCCAAACCCTGTGCCTGCCATTACCAAGAGATGGAAGGTGAAGTGCTTCAGGCTTTGAGCTTGAAAGAAGACTCACCTGTGCTCTCCTCGGCAGCACACATACTAAAATTGGAATGATACAGAGAAGATTAGCAAGACCCCTGTGCAAGGATGAGATGCAAATTTGTGAAATGTTCCATATTTAAAAATAAAGATGACTCACCACTCCAGTTTGCTAGTTATCACTTGTTGTATTGTTTATTATACAGAGAAAAATTAACACTGAGGCTGACTTATGGTAGGAATGAGATTGAAGTGGGAGGCAATTTCCAACTTCTCACTTGCATAGCCTTTGCAATTTTTATGAGTGTGTAATTTTGATGAGATTTTTAAAAGTTTTCAACAGTGATCTAATCAACTGTCTGCTTATGTGAAGGCTAGCCATTTTGCAATCTTCATTTATTCATTGAATAAACGTTTACCAAATGTCTACTAGATGCCAGATCCTAGGTACTAGAGATACATAGGAATGAGTAGTCTCGTGGTCAGACAGACATGTGCGTAAACAATCAAACAATGAGGTGGTTACTCTGCAGTTGAAGGGATTTAGATTAGACCAGGGATACTGCCCCAACTCTGCTGTTAGCCATCGGTTTGGTGGCTCTACATGTCTGGGGGCAGGGAGTAGGGGGGCTGAGGGGAGTTAAAACATTTCTGAATGATGTAGGGTTCTACAATTCTCTTATCTAATCTATTAAAAGAGAAACATGCAAATTGACTGTCCCTCTGCTATGCCCCAAGCCACGCCCACCAGCCAATCAGAGCGACTATATGCAAATTAACCCAACCAAGATGGCGGCTGG
>NW_006287671.1:446297-446622 GCF_000327345.1 Myotis davidii
GACCAGCCTGCAACCAGCCATCAGCCCCTCACCCAGACTGGCCAGGCACCCCAGTGTGGACCCCTACCCTGAAGGAGGTGTGGCCAGACTGCAAACAGCCATAGCCCCCACCCGGGCTGGCCAGGCACCCCAGCAGGATCCCCCTCCCTAAAGGGGGGTGGCCAGCCTGAAAATGGCCTTCAGCCCCTCACCCAGGCTGGCCAGGCACCCCAGTGAGGACCCCCACTCTGATCTGGGACACCCTTCGGGGCAAACCAGCTGCCCTCCACCCATGCACCAGGCCTCTATCCTTTATCGTAAAAGGGTAATATGTAATCTGACTGTG
>NW_006287671.1:446712-459433 GCF_000327345.1 Myotis davidii
AGGTCACAGGCCAGGCTGAGGGATGCCCCCGAGTGCACAAATTTTTGTGCACCGGGCCTCTAGTTTTATGAATATTACCAGAAGCATGTTTGTACATGGAAGATGTAGGGCTGATTTTACATGTTAACATGGCCTGTAAGACATACATTTTATTCCAATCCTGGTTTCTCATGGTCAAGTAGTTGCTGTCAGTTCTAAGAGGACTAAATCTTAAGGTTGTAATTTGAATGCTTTCCTCCATTGCATGGCTACTGGCTATATCCTTCTCAACATCAGTCACTGTTTTCCCATTTTGCAAAAGATATAATGGGCAAGAGGGGCTGGCTTGGTGCAGATTTATTGTTTATTTTTTAGAGTCTTTTGAAATGAAAATGCCAAGGAAACCCACTAATGACCACAGTTGAAAATACTCACTGTACATCCAGGAGACAGTCATATTGCTTATTGATATAAAGGCAAACAATTGTTACAAGCTTGTGCTGTCCTTAGACCCAGAAAAAGAATTGGTAAATGTACACTTTCCTTCCTGCTTGAGCTTACAACAAAATTTTTTTTTTTATAAATAACGGGTTGTAAAAAGTAGCTATTCTCAGGGCCAGGTGGTTCATTAGCACCATATGGCGTGCCTGTACCAGACACCTCTTTCTTAAATCCTATGTTCCTGCCTGTTTAAAATGTGAATGATTGCCTCCCCTTTTCCACTCCAGGACATTCAGGGGAGTTTAATCCTTCCTGGCACACTGTGTTCTTCAGTACCTTCTTTAAAAGCATGCCTATTTGTAATTGTTCTGTAATTGGAAGTCAGCTTCACTGGACAAATGCACGTCTTAAGCCCTTCACAGTAGCCTATAAACCACAGAAATATAAAAATAATTAGTTGGGAGTTTTTGCAAAATGAATGCATGTTAGTAATCAGTGTAGTTGCAGAGCCTTTGCCACTCAGGTCTAACTGCTTGGATATGCTGACTCTACCAATGGGGGTTAGGGGGCATCAAAGAAAATTCTCCATGGTCCATGATTCCAGTTTATTTTTGTCTGAGGCTCTAAGGCTTCTATAGGGTCAGAAAATTTGTTTATAACCATAGTTTCTGCATTGGGAAAGAAATGCCATTTCTGCCCCTCCTCCTTTTGCAAACCAATGGAAAACAATTAGGAGAATAATAGGCAGTAGAGAAAACTTCCATCTTTATTGAAATTAGGAGACATTCATATCTGGACTTCTAATACTGTGTTTGAAAAGGGCTTTCTGATTAGTGAAACTGTATCAGTGTAAACACAGACTCAGAGATAAGGCCAGGGGCTTCAAATTTGTGGGCCGACAAGGCAGAGGGCAGAGTTTTTCAAAATATAGGGTGCCCCCCAAAAGTGTTTACACACACTTTGAATAATTATAAAGCAGTGTCTATTAAAATACATTTTGTTTTCAAAATTGAGCTGTCAGGTGTTATAGTATGTATATATTTTGGGGGGACACCCTATAGATATCACAGCTTTGGCTTAAAAAAGGTCCAGGTACCTAGACAGCCACAAGTTGTCAGCACTGAGTGATCTCAGAGAACAACTGAGCAAGCACATAGGAAACACATGGACATACCATCTTAGGACACGGGTGGTGGGGTGGGGGCGGGGTGAAGGATAAACTGGTGGTGTGTGCAAACATCCCTTTAGCTTCTATGTCTGCTAAAGAAGAGTGAAGATGCCCTGGCTGCTTTAGCTTAATGGCTAGAGCATTGGCCTGCGGACTGGAGTGTCCTGGGTTTGATTCTGGTCAAGGGCACATGCCTGGGTTGTGGGCTCGGTCCCTAGTAGGGGGTGGGCAGGAGGCAGCCAATCAATGATTCTCTCTCATCATTGATGTTTCTCTCTCTGTTTCTCCCTTCCTCTCTGAAATCAATAAAAATATATTTAAGAAGAAAGAGTATAGACTTTACCATGCACCAAAAACCTCCATTAAGAGGTTTCACTGGGAGCATGTAGTTTGCTATCTCATTTATGTAGAATTGTAACCACACACACACACACACACACACACACACACACAGTGGTGGGAAGGGAAGGATAGAGCTAGAACTATACATAATGACTTATAGGAATTTGCAAGGTTATATTACCAAGTGAAAAGAAGTTGAAGGTGATATGTAAATTGACTCATTCTATTTGTATAGAACCAACGTTCTTATATGTTTGGAGAAAGGTGCATATGGCAGTCAATTAACAATATTAGTCTCAGGGGTATGGTACTGGAAAGAGCTGGAGTCAACAGGGTGAGTAGAAAGGTGTGTGTGTATTCAGATAGTCCCAAACTTATTATTTTTTAACTTTATAATGGTATGAAAGCAATTTACATTCAGTAGAAACTGTCCTGCAAATTTTGAATTTTGACCTTTTCCTGAGCTAGTAATATATGTTAAGATACTCTCTCTTGATGCTGGACAGTGATAGTGAACCACAGCTCCTGGCCAGTCACACAATCTCAAGGGTAAACAGCTGATACTCTACAGTGTACTGTGTTGCTAGCATTTTTAGATACTGTGTTTTGTATTTTTCCATCCTATTACGTCTACAAAATAACCGTCTGTGTCTTCTAGTTCTGGCGAGAAGGGGAAGGCAATTACTCTTGAGGTGAAACTCAAGATGATTGTCCAACTGTAGGCTAATGTAGGTGTTCTAAGCACATTTAAGGTAGGCTAAGCTAAGCTATGATGTTTAGGTTAGGTGTATTAAATGGGTTTTTGACTTACATTTTCAACTTCTAATGAGTTTATTGGGATGTAACACCATAGTAACATCATCATTTAAAAATTATATAATTTTAAAATTGGTATTACTTTTTATAATTTGAAAAAGAAAAATGCTTAACAAAAAACAGGGCAGTAATTGTTTTCCTTGAAATAATAATTTTATTTATTTTTGCTCTATCCACTGAGCCAAACCGGTTAGGGTGAAATAATAATTTTAAAAAAGAGCTCAGAGAAGATCTAAGAGCTACAAACATCCAAGGAATAGTAATGGTAACAGACATAATTTGAAAAGTAGTTGGTCAGAGAGAGACACTAGAAACATCAAAGAGATTCTTTAAAATAAAGCAGAATATAAAAAAATGCAAAGAGTTAAAAAGGGAGAGAAAAGTAATAGCCATAGCAGACAAAGGAGAACCAATATATGAATAATTGGCCTCCATGATACACTAAACCAAAGGCTTTTATGAAGGCTGACACCAGAATATAAGAAGAGAGGGAAAAAACATATAAATGTGTTTCCATAAAATACAGTCTATATACCAAAAGGGCACATTGAGTTCTAAAAAACTTTTGATACAAATGATTAATAACTAGAAATATCCTGGTATATTATGCTTCTGACATAAAGAGTTCTTTGGGTATTTAGCTTCCTTCTTCACCACCAACACCAACACCAGCACAAAAGAAAATCAACTATTTACACATAGATTTAAAAAAATCACTCTTGTACATTAACAAAAAGAAAAATATAAATAAATTACTTAAGGTATTTCAAAACCTTTTTTACATTCATTTTTCTGTGAGTCCAGACCTTAGTGTTTGTGTTTTCTCATTCAAAATGGTCTTTACAGTATGAAGAGCACTTGTGATGGCCCGGCTGGTGTGGCTTAGTGGTTGAGCATTGACCCAGAACCCAAGAGGTCACAGTTTGATTCCCAGCCAGGACATATGCTGGGGTTCACTCCTGTTCTTCTTTTGAATTAAAGCTGATTCCATGATGGACGTATCAATCTGTGGAGAATAGCTTTTATTTTCTCTCCAAAGTAGAAAATTCAGCACCCGTACTTAGAGTTCTGTTGGAGAAGTAACTGAACTCAGAATGCATCAGGGATCCAACTGCAGTTCAGTGATGATGGATTCAACAATTGGCAGCAGTTCTTCAGAGAATACAGGCTGTGGTTTCCTCCTGGGATGACCTTGCCAGGACCGTTGACAACAGTGCTAGTAGAAAGTGGAATGAAACAGTTAGTTGAGCCTTAGAAAACAGAAACAGTAGATGAGCAAAAGATGACACATCAGAAAAAAGCATAGGGTAGGAAGCTGATTTCCTCCCTCACATTCTGTTTAGGGTTAGGTTAAAGGCAGAGTCCCCGGAGAATTAGTTTTGACTCTCAAAATCCTATTTGGCCTCAAGGATTTTCCCTATTTCCTCCAGAATAAACAAAGGGAGAATCAAATCAATCCTTATCGAACACGTACATATTAAGAAGGGCAGATGGGTGGGGATATTGGTTTTGTAAACAGAAACTGTACAGGACGGGGGTGGCTGGCATGGGCCACTGGTGGCACCTCATTCACTGTAGTTCATCACCACATTGTCAGGATAACCTGTGCTGCATGACCTCCTTCCAAGGGAGGCAGTACCTAGTAATGAAGCTAGGAGACTAGTTAAGGGCGTGGGTTCTGTGGCAGAAAGACCCAATTTTTCTTAGGTCTTTCTGTCTTGATTGTGCATGAGCTCATTTTTCTTAGGCAAGTGACATAGCCTCTCCAAGACTGATTTCATCCAATGCTTACCTACCCAAGCAAGGGTGGCCTAACTTAAACAGTGGTTTCGAAGTTCAAGTGAACTAATTCAGACACAGGGCCTGATACACAGCTGCGGGCATATAAAATGCTTGAGCAGCACTGTTTAATATTATGATTCCTAGCCTTAGCTGAGAAAAGGGGGTTAGAATTGTCACACACATTCTTATATTTAAATAAAGTTAAGAGTTATGAAGATATAAAAATAAGTGAATGGGGTCTATAATGGATATAAAGTAGTAATAATCAAGAATACAATACCTGCTCAATAGAGTCTGGCAACAAGATACCACATAGGTTGTGTTTCTAGGTAAACTGTAGTTGAAGACTTTCTCTAAAATGTAGTGACAGTTGACATCTACAGGAGTGCCGGAGAGAATGCCTGGAAGTGGAACAGATGCCATTCAGTGTATTAACAAAGCCTCTGAACTCTCCTTCAGTTCTTAGCTTCTCCATCGTGCCCCACACGTTTCCCTTTACAACATGCTTACAGGCAGCTCTGCCTCTCAACTTTCTGCAGCAGCATATGCTGCATATGCAGGTTGGAAGCTCTGTCCCCCTGAAAGCTGCCCTCCTATGGGCACAGGGAGACAGGACACAGAGGACAGGATGTGGTACCTGCGACACAGGCTGTCATGAAGCAGGCTGTGGTCCCTGAAATCAGAGCTCTCATTGCCCCTGAGATGATGTCATCCTTTCTGGAAGGAGCCAGGGATGCTGAGAAACAGAAGCAAGAATTAGAGATTATTGTCGAGACTATTGAGTAGAATTCCAAATTCCCAGCCTTTGAGAATTGTTCTGGGGTGGGGTCTCAGGTCAGCTAACTTAAAAAACAAAAAAAACAAAACAGAAAGCTAAGCTGGAAAATTCAAGATTCAAGAACTTAGTGATGAGCTCTACAACCAAAGATCTCTGGTGTGTGAGGAAGGGACTAAGTTTGTCCACACAAAGAAACAAGTCCTCAGTTTCATCCAGAAGGCTCCTGGTATGTTGGGGGCATGGCAAGGCAATTGCATTGCAATGATGCGTTCCAAATATTTGCAATCCATTCATCATTATCATCTACTTCTATGCCCATGAGAGAAATCACAATTTAATCATAGCATTTTCCCACTGAACTTCCACTGAATCCTTGCATCCTTCTCCAGGTGGCCATTATAAATCTCTGGGAACTGGCATGCAAAGTGAAACCTATGTGTCATCCTCAGGTGGAAAAGAACCTGTCCATTGGAGCAAATTCTTGCTCAAGTTAGCTTGGGTATACACAGCAAGACTGCACTGCAGAGCAGGGATAAAAAATAGACTCCAAAAGATTTACTGCTTTACAGGGCTTTTTTTTTTTTTACCTAACACGAATCATGTCACAGAGCAAAATGGAGAGCTGAAGCATGTTTACATCACATCTATTGTTGAATAATATTCTTTCCACTTACTGAGTGCGCCAATCGCTATTCCTAGGGAACTGATATTGGCAAAGCCACAGAGAGCATAAGTGGCAATGGTCTCTGAACGAATCTGTAAATAAGCATAAACACACAAGTGTATATAAGGTGTGACCCAGCTTATAAATATGACATCCTAACCAGGTTTCCTAGTGTGACTATGGAAACAGTATTGACAACTAAATGTGCAATGCATGGTGTCCAACACTTGTTGCTTCCTAGACACTTTTTTCCATCTCCCCTTGAATTTTGAGGAAGGGAAAAGAGACCTTGTGGATTCAGAGACTCTATAAAAGACTTGAGGTTTGCCCAGGCTGGTGTGGCTCAGTTGGTTGAGCATCATCCCATGCACTGAAAGGTAGCCAGTTCGATTCCAGGTCAGGGCACATACCCAGGTTGTGGGTTTGATCCCTGGTCAGGGTGTGTATGGGAGGCAACCGATCAATGTTTCTCTCTCACATGAATATTTTCTCTCTCTAAAAATCAATAAAAAAGAGATTTTAAAAAGTTGTTTAAGAAAAACAAAATTGAGGTTGGTGGTCTTGGCCTCTACAAATTGCTACTTTCTGCTTACAATGATAGCTTCTAACATCAATATGACCAGGCCACCTATTATAATGTGCCAGGCACAGTACTAACTACTAAAGATAAAAAAATTGGTCCCAGAAAATATCCACATTACATTTATTTGACAAAGGACTTATTCAGAACGTATAAAGAACTGTTATAACTCATTAGTAAGAAGACAAGCACCCAATTAAAAAAAACAGATAGATTTCACAAAAGACATATGAATGGCCAATAAGTACATGAGAAGATGTTCATCCTTACTCACCAGGAAATGCAAATTAAAACAATGAGATACCACTGAGTCTACTCAAGTGGCTAAAAAGGTGGACAACAGCAAATGTTGGCAAAGATGTGGAGCAATTGGAGCTCTTGTACATCATCGGTGGGAGCGTAAGCTGACATAGCCTGTTTGTAAAATACAAATGTACTCGGCAGTTTCTTATCAACGTAACGTCACATTGCTATGTCACCAGAAATCCCACTCCTAGGAATTTTCCCAGGATAAGTAAGTATGTATGTCCACAAGAAAACTGTATATGAATACCTGTAGTAGCTTTATTCATAACAGCCCCAAGCTGGAAATAACTCAAATGTCCTTCAACAGGCAGATGGACAAACAAATTGTGGCTATCCATAAAACAGAATACTACTCTGCAATAAAAAGGAAAATAACTAATATATGCAACAACATGAATGCTAAGTGAATCCATTTATATGAAATTCTAAAATAAGCAAAAGTAATTGATAGTGAAAGAAAGGTCCTTGCTGCCCGGGACTGGTGAGGAGGGTTGTTGACTACAGTGGGACGTGGGACTCTTTCTAGGTGTGATGGAAATGTTCTACATCTTGCTTGTGGTCATGGTTACACAGGGGACACATTTGTCAAAACTCATGTACACCCAAAACGGGCCTTTTGGTATGTAAACTATATTTCAGTAAAAAAGAATGTGTTAAAATGAATTCTACGAGGCAAGAGGAAGCTCAGAGATGCCTCAGGAGTTCCTCTCCGTATGGGCGTGGTGTGTGCTTGCTTTCCTTTCTTTGTTCCTCAGCTCTGAACATCCCATGGGAATATTAGGTGTCTGCTTAGAAGGGGGAGAGTGAACAGTCCGTCTCAAAGGGCAGTGAGATGATGGAAGGTGAATTTGTAAAACCATGAACATGGCCCTCCGCCTCTATTCTGATAGTCAAGAGGTGGTGCTCTGGCCAGATAATTCTTTCTCAGACTAAGGGTCCTACTGTAGGAAGGAGGCTCAGAGATTCAGTGGACTTTGTTGTTCACCAGAGGTATACCCCATCTGGTAAAGGCACCCCCAACAAGGAGGCAATAATTTTCTTTTCCAAAATCCTAAAAAAATCTATGATTTGGTTCAAAGAACAAACAAGGCCAATGCTACATTCGAAGTGGTGGTGCCTTTTCCCCCTTTTCACTCACTAGATTTTTAAAAATATGTATGTTTTCATTGATTTGAGAGAGAGAGAGAGAGAGAGAGAGAGAGAGAGAGATCAGTTGTCTCCTGCATGCACCCCAACTGCAGGATTGAGCCTGCAACTTGGGCTTGTGCTCTGACTGGGAATTGAACCAGTGACCTTTTGGCGCATGGGATGCTGCTCAAACAACTGAGCAACACTGGCCAGGGTACTAACTGGAATTTTTAAAAATATATATTTATTGATTTTTTACAGAGAGGAAGGGAGAGGGATAGAGTTAGAAACGTCGATGAGAGAGAAACATTGATCAGCTGCCTCCTGCACACCCCCAACAGGGGATGGGCCCGCAACCAAGGTACATGCCCTTGACTGGAATCAAACCCGGGACCCTTTAGTCCACAGGCTGATGCTCTATCTACTGAGTCAAAATGGTCAGGGCAACTGGAATTTTTAAAAGCTCACATTTAAGACTCAAGTGGTCATGGCAATTTTTGTTAATTATAAGGCCCCTCTTCTTGTTCCTGGTTTCTGAGAACTCCTTTGTTGGTTGTCAATCAGTGTGCTTATAGCAGGCAGGAAAAAATATTTCAAGTATTCGAGCAGTCCAATGTTTCTGGACAAGCTCATTCTCATCCCCTGCTTTCTCTAGTGCTTTTCATTTAGTTCAGTCGTCTTAAAAAACAGGCCAGCCTATTAAGAGACCATAGGGAGGGAAATGGCATAAAGGACTGAGACTCCTCTTTCCCCTTTCTGGGGAGTTATGGGAAGGGGGTACACAGATGTGGCCATGGAGGGTTGTATAATAGGAGGAAAAGGAGGCTGGGATGATTGCATTTTGCCTTTTCCCATAAATGTGCAAGATTACATGATGGAATGGGCTGCATGTGCTAGGAAATTAATAATAGATCCTACGGCTCTCCTTGCAAAGATGCCATATGTACAAGGACATTCATTGCAGCATTACCTCCAACAGCAAAAAATTGGTAATATTGTTCATCAGCAAGGGACTGGTTGCAATAAATTGCAATGTGCCTGTACAATAGAATACCATGTCACAGACAATGATATGGAAAGGCATCTGAAATATGTCATTACGTGCAATGAGCAAGGCTAAGAACAGAGAGCCTAATATGTTACAGGGAGAGGAGCTGGGGGCAGAGAATAGGGAGAATGACTTACTTTTCCCTCTACATCATTTTGTACCCTTTGAATTCTGTATCACAGTTTGTGTCACATGTAAGCAAACATGCAAGGCATTATGGTTAAGAAAGAGAACATGACTGAGAAATAAAGAGCTCATTCTGTGTATGTGGGTGCTGCATACATGTTCTGATCTCTTAAACGGAGATCAGCAGTGGCCATAATTCAAAGGATTACATTGGGTTTTTGCCTCTTGCATCCAGATCTCACACTCCAGCTACAGTTACAGGGTACCTTTCCTAGGAGATTGTTGTCCCTCCCCCGAAACACACACTTCTTGGTTAGTAAACAAGAACTTGCAGGGACTCATCCCCATTTTGTTGATTGGAAATAAGACCTGGAAAATAAAAAAGTGCTTTTCCCATCACGACTCGACATTAGTAGAAGACAGTGAGCTCGTATTTCCAAATGTCCTTTGTGTGCCTGCCTCTGGTTGGACCAGCCGTGGGCAAACTACGGCCCGCGGGCCAGATCTGGCCCGTTTGAAATGAATAAAACTATTGAAAAAAAAGACCATACCCTCTTATGGTCTTTGAATTTATATTAGTTCACACAAACACTCCATCCATGCTTTTGTTCTGGCCCTCCGGTCCAGTTTAAGAACCCATTGTGGCCCTCAAGTCAAAAAGTTTGCCCACCCCTGGGTTGGACTCACCCCCAACCCAAATCAGCTCTATTGTTCTTTCCTCGATCCCCTCAATAACCTGTTGGCAAACGTGCTCAGCATTGCCAGAACTGTGAGCTTGCTGTGCTCATTCACAGAACTACTTTCTCCTGGCAGCTGGCAGCTGGGGATGGAAAACATTTCACTTCATCTAGACCAGTGGTTCTCAACCTTGGCTGCACATTAGAATCACCTGGGAATCTTTTTAAAATCCTGATTTCGGGGCCTCATCCTCCGGAAATCTGTTTCTTTGTTATGGGGTGAGGCCACAACATTAGTAACTAAGAAACAGAATTTCCGGAGGATGAGGCCCAGAAATCAGGATTTTAAAAAGATTCCCAGGTGATTCTAATGTGCAGCCAAGGTTGAGAACCACTGATCTAGACTATTGTTTACTTTTGGCAGGGGAGCAACCTGGTTAGTGGTGGCATCTAAACAATGAGGTCACTGGGCCAAGCACCACTGTGCTGCCAGTTGAAGAATGAACATTTGAGAAACAGGAGACTTACAGAGCCACTGCTCATATCAGATATGTGGGTCAAAATGCTCCCAACCATAAAATAGAAATTAGCACTCTCCTGGAGTATGCTGTTACATGTGTGTAATACGTGGGAGTAACTTTGCATGTTTGGTCTTTGGGGGGCTGGGAGAGATGGTGTTCAGAGGTGGGTTGTCTGTCTCCATTAGAACCTTGGGCAGCATGCTTTCCCTCCCCTTTCCTTTGAAAGCCAGGACATTAATTCCAAATGGATTGTGTCAATGAGTAATGGTCAGAGATGTTCACCATTTCCCTAAGAGCTTCCTTGTGTGATAATTCTGTCCTTCTAGAAAGTAAAAGTTGGAGACTCAACTGCAAAAATGGCCTGAATAATGGCCTCTCCTGAGTTCTCTTATCCCATCCAGGGCCAAGCAGACATCAGCATCTCCTTGCAGCCTATTGACTTCGTTCTGACATAGTTATGGGAACTTGTCTCAGAGGTTCTGCTCACAGACCCTGACCTTCTCTTCTCTCATCCACTTGGAGGGTGGCAACTGTGCCTAGGATGTCTAGGCACTATGTTGCGGTTTCTCAGAGTTCACAGAATTGCTTAAGCTGGAAGGAAGGGACCTTCAAGATTATTAGACTATGAGCACCATTAGGGGTTAGGCCTCATCAGTTGTTCAGTGCTGTGGCCTCAGTACCTAAGTATGTTGTACATAGAAGGTATTCAATAAGTAGTTGCTGATTGATTAATTTCAGTCCCAGCTCCTCCATAGTGCTCAAAAGTAAATGATCACAGTGATAAGGATTAGTTGTGTTTCTCTGTACACACACACACACACACACACACACACTGATTAACTCAACATAACTGAAAATTATGAGGTGCTAAGTACACAATAACCAGGGATTTTGGTATGTTTTGTTTTCTTGATGCATCCCAAGTGCCTGCCATGCTGTCTGACACACAGAGGCACCAGTAACTATCTGATGAATGTATGTACATGATGAAAAGGTGCACCGAACATCAAAAGATTTACTCACCGACATGTATTGCTGCACACCATTCACAAATTTGGGTCCAGCCTCTTTCCTTAAGTTGATCAATTTTGAGAGATGCTCATAAGCCACAAATTCATTGAAGAATGTCTTATAACCTAAGAGTTTGGCAACCATAAAGCTGTCCTGCCAGTCCACTCCCATTATGAAGGAGAAGGGCATGAAGATGTAGGAGCATATTAGCTACAGAAACCAAAAACAGATACTTTATTAGAATGGTGATTAGCTTCTGCCTCAGCCTCCGTACAAGATTGTTCCTGCCCCTTCTGTGTTTCCTTGAGGCATAAAAATCCCTTCACACACCCTTGCCCATCTTTATCCATTAGGAATCAGGGTTGGAATTGGTCATTTGAAGCAATCTGGATTCTTGGGATGGGGTCAGGAGAGAATGACTGTATATTGGGGGGGGGGGGAGGATGTTAAGAGAGGGAAGTGAGGGTGAGAAGATGGGGGTTGCACGGTAAGTGCGTACATTAGGTAAGAGTGTGCTATAGGCATTAGGGAAAACTGTTCAGAAACCTTTTCTTAATTTTAAGAAAGCTAGGCAGAAATAAAATGGAGGAGAAACATAGTAGAATTATACCTCGAAACTTAGTTGTGGGCAGTCGAGCATGTTTCCGAACCAGGACAGCGCTGAGTTCATAAAAGACAACAAGGCTATGAAGGCAATCAGATTCACAGCGATGTTTGCCACCAGGGAGATGGATGCGGAGGCTCCCTGCGTTGCAGCTTCTAGGAGATTCCTTGAATCACTTTATCAAAAAATAGTAATCCCAGAATTACCAATGAGTTTTCTGCAGATGGATATCACATGTATGGGAATGGCCTAATCAAAGCTCATGTGGGTGGAGAGACCAGCTCTCAGGCCCATGTCTGAGTCAAAATACTCACCTGAATTCTATGAAATCATGGTGGCAGAGTGTAGGTGATGGGTATGTGTTATATTACTCTTTTCATATGAAAAATATTATAATATAAAAATTAGGAAAAGATAAAACTTTAGGTTTTAAAAATTATCTCTAATTAAAAATAGCTATCAGAGAATATTTAGAAAATATTCATTATGTAAGAACTAACAGTTTGAGGAAGGTCTGAATATCCATAACCTCACTTAAGAAATGGAACATGATGGAGAAACCAAGATGGCGGCATAGGTAAACACCGGAGTTTGCTGCCTTGAACAACCACTTCAAAAATACAACTAAAAGACGAAACGGACATCATCCAGAACCACAGGAAAGCTGGCTGAGTGGAAATTCTACAACTAGGAGGAAAGAGAAAAACACTGAGACTCAGAGGAGGCGCAGTGCGGAAGTGAGATACTAAG
>NW_006287671.1:460798-493518 GCF_000327345.1 Myotis davidii
ACCACCAAACCAGTATTATATGGCTTTAAGAAGAGGAAGAAGAAGAAAAAGGTAAAGATACAAATTATGAACAACAAATACGCATCTATCTACAAGTGAATCTAAGAATCAAGTGAATAAATAATCTGGTGATCATAATAGAATCAAGGACATAGAAAGGGAATGGACTGACTATTCTTGGGGGGGAAGGGGTGTGGGAGATTCGGGAAGAGGCTGGACAAAAATCATGCACCTATGGATGAGGACAGTGGGTGGGGAGTGAGGGCGGAGGGTGGGGTGGGAACTGGGTGGAGGGGAGTTATGTTGGGAAAAAAGAGTAACTAATGTAATAATCTGAACAATAAAGATTTAATTTAAAAGAAAAGAAAAAGAAAAGAAATGGAACATGCCAGAACCGGTTTGGCTCAGTGGATAGAGCATCGGCCTGCGGACTGAAAGGTCCCAGGTTCGATTCCGGTCAAGGGCATGTACCTTGGTTGCGGGCACATCCCCAGTGGGGGACGTGCAGGAGGCAGTTGATCGATGTTTCTCTCTCATCGATGTTTCTGGCTCTCTATCCCTCTCCTTTCCTCTCTGTAAAAAATCAATAAAATATATTTAAAAAAAAAAGAAATGGAACATGACTATCACCTTTGAGTCTCACCTTCCTGCCCCCCAGTGCTCTTTCTTAGTCTCATCTTCTTCTCTCTAATCTCAGAAGTACCTGGCTCCCTTAAAATTTGCTTATCATTCTCATTCTTTTCAATTTTCCTACTTGTCTGTATCCCTAAATAATATGCTGTGTAGGTTTACACATTTGTTAACTTTATAAGTGGAATCACACATATTTCATATATACATTCAACAACTTGCTTTTCACTCATGGTTAGGACTTTCCCTATAATACAAACAAAGGATGAATCTCAAAAACATGTTGGTTAATTCTGTGATTTCATGAAACACTCTTGAACATCCTATATCCCTTAGTCTCTTCCACCTTTTTTTTCTTTTCCACAGAGCCAAAGAAAATGAACAATGAGGGGCTAAGGATTATTATATCACACTGTCTCTTCTCTATCTATATATATAAAAGCCTCAGTGACCGAAAGACTGAACAACTGGTTGCTATGACACACACTGTCCACCAAGGGGCAGATGCTTAATGCAGGTGCTGCCCCCTGGTGGTCATTGTGCTCCCACAGCCAACCTCCTGCAGCTGGCCAACCTCCCACAGTTCCTCCCCCTGGCCTGCTGCCCCAATTGCCAGCCAGGCCTAGGGACCTCACCCGTGCATGAATTCGTGCACCAGGCCTCTAGTTCTATAATAAACTTCTAGAAGTGATTATCCCATGGCTTTCCAATGGTCTTAAGCTCAATGAACACCATACTATATTTAAAGTGAAATATCTACATTTAACAGTCAAGGAATTGTACTGACATCTAGGTATTTAGAAAGATTTTCCTCCAGTGTGAAAACAAGATTTTTGGGGTGAAGTCTAAATAGCCACTGGGAAATTAAATTTGTTTTACTACCATAACTCACTGTGCTCTCTGATGATCACCTTGAATTTGGACCTCCCTCCCCCTCTGGTTGTGTAGTGATGAACTAGGTGAACGTGTTCCACTTACCCAGTTTCCATTTTCATGGCATTCTTGAGGGTTATTTTAGGTGTTTCTGTCTCAGGCCAAAAGAGTTTAGCAACAGCCAGCGACGCGGGTGCTGACATAACTGAAGCTGTCAACAAATGTGTGGGTGAAACCTGTGATTTCAGGAGAAAGAAGGCCAACTTAGGTATAGCTCTTCTGTTGTGTTCAGAATAAAGGTCCCAAAAGTCTTCCAAGGGAAAAGATGGGCAGGAATTGATTCTATGTCAGAAAACAATATTTCTTTGGAGGCTTGGGAGAACTCACTTAGCCAAATCGGCATCACCTTGAGAGTCAGAGGGAGAAGAGATGAATTTGTGTGAATTAATCACATCCTTGAGGAGAAGTACAAACAACTCAGATCATTTCAGAAGAGGATTAATCTTGCACTGTAGGAACTTTCAAAGAAGCTCCTCCACCTCTCTGTTGTCCTTTTGAATGTTCAAATAGTCCCTAAAGCCCATACTTCATTATGTCATCAATTTAGATAGGGGCTACTTGTGGGGTACAGGCATGGATGTACCCCTCTCCATCTTTCTTCTGCTATCCTGAAATCCTTTGAGTCTTTACATAATATTAATTTACCCAGACTCCCTTTAATCTATAAACTATTTCTGTTTTCCTCACTGCTGGTCTACTTAAACTCTTTCACCTTTCCTCCCTGTCACTCTGATTGTTTCTGCATTCTCGCTTATAGTTTCAGAATTCTAGAATCAGCACCTCTCTCCCTACTCCCATCTGGAGATCTGGTCAAACTGCTATTCCTGAGGTTTCCTTGCTCCTTTTCTTCTTCCCTCTTTTTATTGACTGGCTTTCCAAGGCCCAGACATAGTCCTGGAATGAAACACATCTGTCTTGTGAGAATTCCTAATCACTGGTTCACACAGCTGGTGTGTTATTCCATTTCTCCAATACGGGCTCCGTCTATGTGCAGCTCTGTGCACCAGTTATCATAACATTCTCCAGCCCCATACCATAGGCCACCAGCTCTCAGCTGGGCTGTACATTGGAATCTGGGGAGTTTTAAAAAAAAATATTGATTCCGGGGTCTCATCCCAAGAGATTCAGGTTTAATCACTCTGGGTTATGGGTTTGGGCATGAGGGCTTCTAAAAGCTCCTTGGTGATTCTAATGTATGGTAAGGTTTGAGAGCCACTGCTCTAGGCCAGAGGTCAGATAGCATTTTCTGTAAAGGGCGATGGAGTAAACAATTTTGGCCTTGGGGGACACAGCTATTCAATGCTATAGCATGAAAGCTGCTGTCCAGAAATGATGGGAGTAGCTGGTTTCTAATAAAACTTCAATTTTATTAGAAAAAAAGGGAGTGATCTAGATTTGGCTCATGAGCCCTAGTTTGCTGACCCTGGTCTAGATCGCCTCTGCTAATGTCAGAATAGTTTAATTTTTAATCTAATTTAAATTTTCAGCAAAAGTAACCTCATAATATGATTTCATTCTATTATGGGTGGATATAATTCACATTTAGGTGACAGGGATATGAAAGTGAAACCCCCAAAAGGTCACTCCATTCAAATGCCAAAGGAATTGTGACCAACTATACAGCAAAAAGGATATTCTTTTGGTCTCCTTATCCAGCAGCAAGGGGCGGGGGGGTGGGGGGGGGGAGAAAAGAAATAATAATAGCAAAGAAAGACGAGGTTGTATTTCCGTAAGTCAATCCCCAAATATTCTTACCCCGAAAGAAATGTATGCGCCCAAGACACTTCCGGCAATGGTAGCGTACCCAGCGGTCATAATTGCGTGGAGTTCGGACTTGGTGACGTATGGTAAGTAGGGTCGGACCAGCAGTGGGGACTCTGACTGGAAAGAAAGTGTGACCAGATTAAACATTCCCTTTGAAACTTTGGGACTTGATGACAACCTACTGACACTTCTATTCTCTAAATGCAGTATTTCTAAGAGCAGACCTCAGACCAGCTCTATCAGCAGCACGTGGGAACTTTGTAGACATGCTGAATCAGAGGCCCTGGGGTGGGGCCAGCACCCCGTTTTAATAAGGCTTCCAGGTGCTCCGGTGCCTGCTGTGTTTGAGGACCCCCACCATAGGTGTCTGGCTTATTTGGACTCTGGGGCAGTGCACTTACAGGATAGAGTCATGTGTTGTTTGCAAAGCTTGCAAGGCCAATTCGCCTAAGGCCCCCACCTAGCCGAGGACTGAATTCTGGGGCTGTGTCCACTTTTCAAAGGTGGGAACATCATTGGCCAAATAACTCTACCCAGTGGCCTGGCCTTGTGATTCCCAAGCTTCTGTAACTTGCCATCTTCCAGCTTCATGCGACAGACCCTAAGTCACTTTGCTAATACCACAGGGAAACAGAAACACAAGTATTAAAAAAAAAATGCCAGCAATAACAAGGACAGGGGCCCACAGGCCCTTTTCTCATTGAGAATCAGAGACACCCCTCTTCCTCTTGGGCGGAAAGGAATTGAGAGAGTGTAGTTGTAAAGGCTTGAGTCCCATTAAGGAGAGCTGGTGCCTGCAGCGCGGGGCTCTCCATAAATAATAGCTGTACTTTTAGCATATTAAGTACCAAATTGAGCACCACAGAAGCATCTGTGCAATTTTACAATTTTCCCCTCATTATTTCTAATTGTTTGAAAAGATTGAATGTGTTGAGCTCCAATTTATGGACTAAATTGAAACTCAGTACATGAGTCCTCTTACCCTGCAGGTAGGAGTAATCAACTCAAGATGGTGCCCTAATTAGTCCTGAGAGAGTTTATGACTATAATTATAATAATTTCAATTCCTACAGAAGGAATATGGGCCCTGCTCTAAAGACTCTGCTCTCAGCTAGCAAGCTGGGCTTACCAATAAGGCCCAGTCTGCCTGGGGCAGTTGTAAGCCTAGGATTTGGGCCGTGTGCTTTCCTGGCTGACTTCATTTTCACTTCAAATCCAGTTTCCTGGGGCAGCCCCGACAGCAAGCATTCATACTGGGTTTCTGTGGTGTGTGATGCCATTCTGCCTGGAGCTACGTATCTGAATGATGAGATGATCATTACCATTTATTACGTGACCACCCCTCAGGAATGCTGCTGTTTTTGAGGGATATCTGTTGGCACTTTTTTTTTCTTTCTTAAAGGGACGTCAAGCAAAGAGACACTTTGCCTGATGGGTGAGAGATAAAAATGCTTTTGTTCATCAACATTTTTCTTCAGGCTCAGCAAAGATAGTGTTGGCCAGTTCAGAAAAGGGAGAATGAGCTTGAGTATTCATTCAGCTGCCTGGTTGTTGGTTGAAAGCCTTTCTTGGTCCCCTTCATTACCACAAGCACTATACTAGGGATGCCTGGGCACGTTAGCAGCTTCGAGATACATGGTGAGTTCCCTTCGAGAGGATGAGCTGCTAGCCTCAGAAGGGTGAGCCAGAGACCTCACCAGTTCAAAAACTCAGAAAAGGTGTACTGACAAGGTGTACACAAGAAGCCCGATGTTTTTGGTAAATGAGTCAGTCTTTCTTCCTGTCCATGAACATTCAAGAACCGAAAAACTATATTAGTGCACCCAGACTCTTGGTATGGATTTCAACTCCTCCTCCCCTTCTTGCTCTCATTTTTTCCCCCCTCTTTCTCTGGAATCCTGGACATTGTCAATACTGACTTTTCTATTTTGACACCCTTCCCCTTGCACTGAAAGAAATAACATAGTTCTTTTAAAATCCTACTTTCTGGGAAGAATATCCATTTGAGCAGATGTTTTGTTTTATTTTTTAACATTACAACTTACCTGTCCGACAAAGATATTGCCAGCAGCAACTACAGATTCAATAGGAGATGATCCCATAGTAACTAGCATTATCCATCCAACCTAAATGGGAAAAGTCAATGAAGAACTATTTATATATACACAAAATGTCAAAGTAGGGATAAGAATCTTTAAGCTGGAGCAAAATGCTGTGACCTTCAATTGTGGGCACGCTGTGATGGTGCTGCATTTAAGTATATCATATCTAGTCCAGAGTAGGCTGATCAAATCCTCCTGTTTGACTCATAAGTCTGAGCTCTGTATATACTTTGAACATTATACAAATGAATTTCTGTTGAAATAGTGTAAACAGTCATGCTGGCTTTACTGTGTTCCAAGCACTGTGTTAAACTCTTTGTCCAAATAATGCATTTAATCCTCCTAATAACCCTTTGAGGGAGGTCCCATAATTATACCCATTTTATTTATTTTTTTGTTAACCCTCACCTAAGGATATTTTTTCCTTTATTTCTTTAGAGAGAGCAGAATGGACAGAGAGAGACGGGGAGAGAGAAAGAAGAAATCGATGTGAGAGAGACACACTGATTGGTTGCTTCCTCCACGTGCCCAGACCCCAGAGCTAGGGATCAAACCTGCAACCCAGGTACATGCCTTTGACTTGGAATTGAACCTGCGCCACACCAGCCAGGGCAATGCCCATTTTATAGAAAGGGAAACCAAGGCACAGTCAGTTTAGTTGTTTTGTGAAAGATCACCCAGCTACTAAGTAGTGGCATGTAGTTGAGTTTTGGCCTTTCCTACTGAACTGAAATGAACATAGCTTCTGGTCAGGTTTTTGCACTGGTCCTTCCAACCAGAGCCCGTGGGGCCACCTCAGGATGAGGACTTCCAATTGCATTGTCTCTCCTTTCTGTTCAGACACAGTAATTCTGAATGTTTAAATTGATAAGCAGATAATTATGGGCCCTGGCTCTCTTGTTGAAATTCTGATCTGCTGGTATTCATCTGGTTCATTTTCTCTCTCTCTCTCTGCCTCCCTTCCGCCTTTCCTCCCCCTCCCTCCCTCTCTCCCTTTTTCCCTTGATCCATTTTATTTATTTACAGAAGTAAAAGGAGGGCCTGACTGTGCCAAGGCCCTGTATGTACTGCTTCACTCTCATGTGCATTCAAGCTCTGTTAAAAATTGCCTACTTTTTAAAATCAAACATATGAGTGTAGGACTGACAGTTGCTGAGGCAGCAGGAAGGAGATAAACTTTTCATATTTAAAGCAAACATTGTGTGCTTACAAAACTCCCCTAGAAGTGAAAAGCAGCTTTGCTTTCCTCCTCCTTGTATTGATTCTCTAGCAGCCCCTAGACTTTTGTGACCTCCTTACATAGACCTTCTCGGTGTAAGGGGCCAGGTGGGCAGCCAGGATGAAGGAACAATGCTGCTTTCCCCGGCAGGTGTCTGACCTGTTGGCATCAAGTCTTTGACTTAAAGAAGTGATGGCTAATAGAAGTCCCTGAGATAACATTCTCTCCATGGAAACATGTGGGATTTGGGGCATTTCAATCAAATAATATGGGTGGTGGTAGATCTTGGTGCAAAGAGAAAAATACTTGGAAAAACCTGGATAAAAGGCCGATAAGACTTTGTCCCTGAAATAATCCAGTTCTACACCTGTCACCCAATCCCTTGCAGTCCAGTTACCTTTCTAACGATCCACTGCATCAGCCCGAGGTAGTAGAGCATGGACATGACAGTGCTGAAGAAGATCACGATGGGCAGGATCTGGGTGGGTGGAGACGAAAGTGATCACGGGTTAATGTTGGCCCTCCTGGTGTTAGTAGGTTTCAGATCGGTCTCCTTTCTGCCTCCCTCTGAGGCATCATAACAATATTAGGAACTCCTCTCGAACAAAACAACACTTATATTGGGCAGCTTCCCCATGGACTGTCTCTTATTCTAATTTGTTCTGGGTAAGCTTGAGTATATTTCATAGGAAAATTGACCTTTTTTTCCCTCTGCTACAATGAGCTCTTCTTACTTTAGTTTCTCTGAGAAGGAATGAAGTTTGAGAGGAATTTGTAATAACTAGATCAACAAACTGAAGGTGCTACTGGGAGACATACTTGTTCTGATATTTAGCAGGCATGGGTGCCACCACTCACCAGTGGTGGAGATTAAGTGTGAGCAACCTTAGATCCTTATTCATAGTGGCTGCATAGATCAGCTACAGCAAGGTAAGTGCTTACACACTGTCCCTCCTATAGAGTAAGCACTCATTCATTTAGCTTTGAAGGTAATAATTATTTTACTTCTAGATTTTTGAATCGCTGAAATGATTAAACTTGGCAAACTAGGTAACATCTGTGCTAACAAAATATTGTCTTTTTTCTGGATCCTATTTTCCTGATGCTCTTTGGGTGCCTTCAATGCAGCCTGTGTGTCTACAGGGAGCAGCTTGTACCCCGCAGAGATCACACAGAGCTGTGGTCTACGACCTCTGCACCCCTACCCCACCGCACCCCTTCAAGCCCTCTGCTCCCCAGCTAAATGGCTGGAGATAAGCCTCCACCAGAGGCACAGAATGGCTGAAGACAGTTTGTACAAGATCTAATTTAGAAAAATCTATTAATAATATATATTAAAAGACATTCTGTGCCATTCTTGAGAGCTCACTCATGTCCTTTCATTGGCTTTAATGGGAAGGCAGAGCCCTTCTGAAAGCCTCAGGGAGCTCGAGGGGCTCATCTCTCCAGTTTCCCACAGGGATTCTTCTTCGGTGGACAGGATAGATGTTGCTGCCCCCGGAGAACAAGATCTGAAGACACTCAGACAGTCTGGACAGCAAATTTCATCTTCCCTGTGGCTTTATTTTTCCCAGTTCTGAATTAAATTCATGATATGAGCACACTTCCATCTCAATTTATAAACACTTGACCTTTCCAAGATGGCTTAGTTATCTCAGCACCAAAGCATCAAATCAACGGTTTAAAAAATCAGCAGTTTCTAAAGGTTCACCGTTAACAGTTGGCCTAACCGTTGTTGGGGTTCTTTGGAGGTAAATTGGGAGTCACTAAGCGAGCAAACAATTTAGAAGTGTAGGAACAATAACATACCGTAAAAGAATAAAGTGGAATGAAAAGCCACATGCATCTTTCCGGCTCATCAACAAGGATTTATAGGGATTCCCCCAAGGAAGGTGAGCTTCCTGGGCTTGTGGGAGTCTTGGGAGGGAACCTATTAGGCCTGGCCATGGGGCCAGCTGGCCTTTCTCTTGTAGAATAACATCTCTCTTTTGGTTGGGAGTAGGCCCTGCCTCCAGGCCTGCATAGGCAAAGGCTGTGCTCAAGGAAAGATGGGAGAGATTTAGCATGGGGATGGTTCCGGAAGAGGAGGTTGATGTGGGGAACCAGCTGTTCTGGTTTGCTTGGGACTGAAGGGTTTCCCGAGCACAGAGCTGTCACCGGTCCTGAACCTGGAACCATTAGTGGCCTCTTCGCCGCCAGGTACCTAATGTCCTTTTCCCTGAAATCCCAGGGACTTTTACCCCATATGATTTTCATAAGTATCTCAGGCATTCTACAAGCCCACTCCCGAAAGGATTCTTTTAATATTTCCAACTTCCTCTAGATGTTCCCCTTAATGCTATGGTGACAAAGTAAAATGTTTGCAGTCCACTGACTTCAGATATCATTGTAAATGAAAAAGGGCAACAATATGCTGTACACCTACAACTTATACCTGGTTTATGGTGGGTTAGGTTCTATCTGAACGACTGCACAGACTGAGAAGTTATTGAAAAGAAAGTGGCTACATAAAAAGGAGCTTGGCTTTACCTTGAATGCAAAGAAGTGGTCTGTGTATTTCTCACCAAAGACAAATGAAGCACCGGCATTTGTGAACTCCAAGAACGTCTGAGTTGAAGAAAGGAAAAGAGACGGCCATTACAACCAATGAAGTGGTGGATACAATGCACAGGACCTATCAGGCTCTGCAGAGGTGGGGGCCCAGCACGCTTGTTGGATTTGGTGGATAGACTTGGAAAGTTAATTTCCCAGCTTCCCCCACTTCTCCAGTGGATGGCATGGAAGTGTATTTTGTTGTTGTTAATCCTCACCTGAGGATATTTTCCCATTGATTTTGGGGGAAGTTGGAAGAGAGAGGGAAAGACAGAGAGAAACACATCGATTAGTGGCCTCCTGTACAAGCCCCGACCAGGGCCTGGGCCGAGGAGGAGCCTGCAACGAAGGTACGTCCCCTTGACCAGAATTGAACCCAGGACCCTTTGGTCCACAGGCCAGTGCTCTACCCACTGAGCAAAACCAGCTAGGGATGGAAGTGTATTTTTGAACTCTACATGCATACAGATTTCCCGTCATTTCTGACATTCAATCTGACTCCAGAATGCTCAAGAATGAGTCAGGTGTGGTAAATTGTTCCAGCAAGTCATAAATGGCACATAGGTGGCACTAGTTACCACTAGATGCAAAGAAAGCCTGTTTCTTCTCTATCTGTGGAACTATTTTAAAAATGTGAAACCCTTTGGGCAGAATAAAGGGGACAATCAGGATAGGGTGTGATGTAGTAGATGATATGGATAAGGGACACCCATACTATTAATAAACTAGACAGATGTTAACATTCTACATAAGGCAAATTATTTGTCTAACTCATGCTATGGAATTAAAATTTGGGTCAACTAATGCAGACAAATAAACCTATTTTTGACATGTCTTGAAAATTATATCCAAATGTTAAAAAGCATTCTAAAAGCAAGGTGTTCATTTAAACCCAACTTACCTGAACTTGTTTGCCCAACCAATCAAAGGCTATATATCCAGGCTTAGTCCTTAGTATTAAGAGCCCAAGAAGAAACTGTAACCCAATTCCCCAAAAGACAGGCCTCCAGTAAACCTATGTAGAAAGATGAAGAGATATTACTCATTAGAAAATAAATACTGAACTCAGCATCAATGCCCATAGGACCAATATTTCCTTGGAAGCTTCTCTCATGAGAGCAGCCTATGACTGGCTTTCTGTGGGAGGTCAAAGTGGTCCTGAGCAGAGAATCCCTTGATAGAATCAAGGCCTAAACATCTCAGGATTGCATCCTCTCTTCCTCATCCTCAGTTTGAAGGCTTTCGTCCTGAGAGAGTATGTAACTATTATGTCATGCTAAATTAACTTAGACACAAGAGTAGGCTTAGAAGGGTCATTAAAGGAGGAAGGACCTGGCCTTCCTACCATGCTGTTCATATTAGATATGTGCCATTACTTCCCCTGCCTGGAAAATGGAAAGGCAGAACATGACTTCTCTGTGTGCCCCAGGTTTGTTGATCTGACAATTTGTAAGTGAATTAAGTGAAATTCCACCCTGTTGAGGGGCTCTCATTTCACTGTAAAAGGCACCAATTAACTCTAATGCAGACCCAGAGAGTACAGCGGTAATGGACAATCATCTGCTTTCATTTTTGGTGCAGAGATGAGTGGCTTGCAAAGAACTATGGGATTGGAGGCATAGAACACAGTGGAGACGTTCACCAGAACATGGCAAAGAAGTGGAATCATATTAGATGACTTTTTTTATTCCTTTGGTCAATCTTCCAGCCAGTAAAATCTTCCAGAGTTGGCCCATATGAATCATATGCAAAAGCTTCAATGTCTCAGAATTCTTGCCCATTTAATGCGTTACAGGCAAGGAGGAGAATTGAATTCCATAAGAACAAAACTGTTCAAGGACAAAGTTTTGGGGTAAAACAGCCTACATTTCAAATGGAAATTTGATAAAATGCGGAATTCAATGGTAGACTATTAGATTGTTTGCTGGTCTGGGGAAATCTGGATAAAAATGGATGAGTTTTCTTTGTATGTGTGTTTCACAGGGGAAGATGGGGTACATGAGTGGCGATTGGACTTGACAGGAGAGAACATCTCACTGGTTGTGTAACTGAAAAATCTCTGGAAGTGAAAAATGAGAGAGCAACTGTACAATGGAAGTTCGGGGAGAAGGGTGCCCTAGCCACTTAAAATATAAGAGTAAGGTGAGATAAATATTGAATAACAGTTCAATTTGCTCACACTCGTTAATCTGAGCAATTTACTCACGAGGGGGAAAAGGAAAAGAAACAAACAAAAAAGACTGCTTTTGTACTTACTTTGGTTGGGTATTTGGAAAATAGAAATAGCAGGATAATGTATATGATGAGGCCCCCGAAGGACATCAGCTGCCGCTGGCCCAGCTTGGCAGTGTCGAAGATCAGCCAGAAAATAACCCCCAGGATCAGCAAGCTCCAAATCACCCTAAGAGAACCAGCACAGAGGCATTGGCATCATGTTCTGTGCTACCTGGAAAATCTCAATCAGGCTAAAACCACCAAATTAAAACAAGAGCAACACACCCTGGCACCAGCAGTAGTGCTTCTAGACATTGCACCAGATCCTTTCTGGTTGTGGCTATAAAGGCAAATAGCCTAAATATGAAGCAACATGTCTCCCTCACTCCACAAGTCTTATGGCTCTTTGCCGGTTTCAGGATCTACAAAGGGGTCAGAGAGGAGAAAGCATGTTTGGAGATAGAGGTGTGGTGATTTCTTTGAGAGATCTCCTGGGAGTCCTCACCTCTGTTTTGGGAGATGGGTGAGGCGATACCTTTCAAGGGAGAACTTGAAATGTGTTCTCTGCAGTGGAGGGAACTTACCCAAGCCTTAGAGAGCTAGGTTTAGCCTGGGTTATGACTCTCTGGGGAATCTGGCAGGTATGACAAGTCTGACTCATGACTTGGGTGGCAGAGCCAGAAAGGGCGCTGTGCTGGTATTGCACAATCCTGGTTTATTAGGCCAAGGACATGTGACATTTCCTAGTAGATCCTACATGGGCCATGCCGCAGAAAATGGTTCTGGATCCTACCCAGTAGGGTCACTTGGAGGGAGAGGAGGTCCCACAGACAGAGACTGGGGGAAGAGCCATGAGTGGTCACCTGCAGGACACAGGGTCCTATAGGAAAAAGTTGGCTTTAGGAATTTACAGGATTTTTCTCCCAAGGAGGCCAGAGCTGGAAGCCACCTTCCCAAGTAGAATCATCCCATATACTGGACACCATTTTTTCATTTAGTAGCACTTGAAATTAAGGTAGTTTATAGGGACATTTGAATACATATCAAATGAGTCACTGTTGTATCTAAGCTTTGATTTACTATTTGTAAAATGAAGGCATTTTATTTATTTATTTATTTAGTTATGCTTGTATGCATGCATACAAGTCCTTCGGTTGGAAGTCATTTTAACAGATACCCCCTAGGTTATTTCTAGCTGCAATATCCCATAAATGAGGAAGCAATTTAAGAACAAACTTTTGAAACAGTTGGAAAAACTAACACCCCTTTCAACTGTAATAAGAGAACCAACTGCATTTACCACTTCAGCCAGAACCAATGGCTGTCCAGAAGTCTTCTGCCAGGAGATAGGAACTCATCAATTTGATGTTCATATTTGGCCATAAAGTGATCCCAGATCACAAAGAAGATGGCAACCACGGTGATCACGAAAAGAGGAAGGGCTCTGTGAAAATTCAGCACACAGGCTGCAATCACCATGGCCAGGTAGCCTGTCCAGGAAGCAAAGGCAGACAGTGAACATCACCAACACTGGCTAGAGACCAGCCTCCAGCGCTGATTTGGCTCAGGGCAGGTTCAGTGAACAAACCACTGAACACAAGAGCACTCCTCATATTCTTGATATGGCTATTGTCTCATCTGATGATAAGTCCCTAACAACCTCACCATGAATGCCATGAGACCAGGGTCCTAGATCTTTTTTTCCTTATGTAACCTTCTGAGTTCTTAAATCTTGATGCTTGGTCATCGGGTCTCCCACTTAGTACTAACCACCTTTTTCTGGTATCCATCCAGACTCAGCAGGTGAACCAGAGAAAATCCAGGTGCTGAGGCAACCACTGGCAAAAAGACATTGATTCACCTAGTTTGCAGCTCAGGTTTTGCCTAAGCTTGAGTAGGAAAATTGCTAAGTGCCACAGAATCTCTAAAGGAAACTGGTGGGGGTAGTAATCAAGGTGGCTGGGTTTTGGGGTTCTTTTTGGAAAAGAGATTCTAGAATAAGAACAACAAGGTTTCCCATTAACGGTCAGCAAACAGTTTTGTTTGCAAGGTAAATTTGGCCTGCCACTTGTTTTTGCAGGTAGCAAGTACAGTTGTATTTGTATATTTGTATTTGTATTCTATAAATAAAGTCACCTGGGAACACAGCCACGCATGCCTGTTTACTTTTGTACTATGAAGGCAGAGATGTGTGGTTTTGATGTATGGCCTGTAAAATACTACCTGGCCCCGTTCAGAGGACACTTACAACCCTGCTCTTCCCTGTGTAGGCTGAGTGAGCACCAGCAAAACCATTGCCCTTGAGGGTGCAGCATTCTTGGATTAATATCTATAGTCTTGGGCAGTAGAGTTCATGTTTTATAGATAGAGGTATATTTTAAATGGGTGGAGCCCAAAGCATTAGCTCTGTAAGTTGCTTGGTGTAAAAAAGAAAGAAAATTGTCTTAAAAAAATAAATAAATGGGTTGAGCCCTCTGCTTTGGAGGGAGAGAAAACAAAAAACCTGCTTTTCTGTATACATTGACCCTTGAACAACACAGGTTTGAACTGCGTGGGTCCACTTATCTACGGATTTTTAAAAATAAATTATAAATGTAGTTTCTTTTCTTTAAGATCTTAATAACATTTTCTTTTCTCTAGCTTACAGTATGTAATACATATAACACACAAATATGTTAATCGACTGTTTATGTTATTGGTAAGGCCTGGGTTCGTCAGTAGGCTATTAGTACAGTTTCTGAGGAGTCAAAAGTTAGATGTGGATTTTTTGACTGTGTGGTGGAGGATGAGGAGTGTTCGTGCCCTGAATCCCTGCATTGCTCAAGGGTCAACTGTAAAAGGTAGAAAAAATGCACACAAAAATAAAAGAAAAAGAAAAACAAAACAAAACATTTTTTTTTAAAAGAAGAGTCAACTGTAGACAGTTAGGGCTCTGCCTTCTGGCAAGAGGAGTGGGCTGTGCGGCCCTAGGCAGCTCCCAGCACTGTATCCACATAAAGCATCCACTGCTTACTTTCCCTCCTGCAAGTAGAGTCCTACCTGTGATTACCTTATTTTCCAGTTACTTGGATTTGGGTTGACCAACTTTCAAATCCACATCACAATAACAAAGGCCACAGAGGAGGTGACATAAATTAATTAAGTTAACCAGACAGGTAGCCTATCTGGATAGGTACCCCAAGCTGAGGCCTGCAATTCAGGGCCTTCTGGATTTGCTTCTCTGGATGATTCATGAGGGTCCATGGGGAAGGAAGGATTTACTTCCTTTCCACAGAAAGCTCAGCATAATATTTGGGGGACCCTCAAAGAGAGACACTGATAGCCCATCTCCTTTTGTTATTTACCTGCTAGTAAGATGCCCCAGATGATATACCGAATGGTGGTTCTGTGTTTTCTGCGAAAATCACAAACTGCATCATACTTCCTTGCCAGACACCTGCAACAACACAAAAGCAAAATGGCAGTCAGAAGTAAATGCCAAAAAATGAAGTAAACCCGTATGCTACAGCTAGATGAGCCTTTGTAAATAAAGCAAGTAAACAAACAAATTTGCAAAGCGTATGTCCTACAAACTGGAAATGGGAAACTCATTTTAGGGTAGGCTAAACTCAGCCTTGGCTTGGATCCACCTTTGCTGAATGGATGTGCCAAGCACTGAGAGATCCCAGAGACACAGAAAACATGTTCCTGGAAATAGAGTGGGGGAGATTGATAACTAACCAAAAGCTGAAAATAATACATAGGACGAGACTGTTTCTCCCTGAACTCTGAGGGCCTCCATTAGCTTTTAAGCCACTGTTATTAAATGCTGATTAAAAAAAAATCCAATCAACTCTCATCTCTTTAGTTCCACGAAGTTTGAGTAATGTGGTGGTTCCCTGTCCTCGCTCACCACACCTGGTAGTGGGAAGCTGGCAGACTTCATTGAGTGCTTGAAATGTAAAGCAGGATTCTGTGGATTTGAGAGCTTTAACCAGTAGGTTGTTATGCAGCTTCCTCAGAAAGTTCTAGAATTGTTGGTGTGTCTTTGTTTCTGTTCAGGGCTTTGTTGTGGGGTGGTGGGTAGTGTGTGAGCAACGTGTGCATGTGATCACTTCTCGTGACCACCAGTGAGTGAGATCAGAGAGGCCACAGTGCTGGACCCACAACAATGGTCCTCTGCTTCTCCTGGGAAGCTGCTGGTCCCTCCACACCTGCTCTGAAAGCTGGCTTCCTTGCAGGTGCCTCCTTCCTCAATGCCACATCGAACCCAGGCCTCCCCTCCCACCTGAGGGCGGGCAGAAGGAATGTACTCACACGGGTAACCATTGCCACTTCCAGGCCATTGGATAGCATTTCTAAAACAGGCACTTCTTGTCCATGTAGAAGATCCCAATTTCCAGGACCTCAAAGGACACAGCTCCCCGCTGGGACATCTCCCCCCTTGGTTGGTGCCTCTCGTTCCCTTCCTTCCAGCAGTAATGCCCATATATCCAAGCCTCAGCCCCCTTCAAGTTTCAGGGCACAGCTCAAGTTCTCGCTTCTACAAAGCCTTCTTGTATATGCTCAGACAGAGGCATTCTCCTGCACTTTGCCCTACTGTCTTTTTTTATTTTGTTTCTTATGAAGCCTTGATCTGACTGACCTCCTGGAGAATAGAGTCCTATGGTGGCAGCATCTTGGACATTAGGCATTTGCTACATTCCTGGATAAGTGAAATGGGGGTGCATATTGCTTCTCTGGAGCAGTATTTTGTAGCTGTGGGTGGGGACCCATTAGTGAGCTGTGAATGATAACCATCACTAAAAGCAATAGGACCTGTCAGAGTGGATCACCTTTAGTGATGACAGGTATTATTTCATGAGACTTCTGTCATTATGTATGTGTGTGAATGTGTGCACTGAGAATTAGAAACACTATTCTAGAAAATGTTGAGGTAATAGAAGTGCTGTAAAGACTAAGTTTTTACATCTAATTGAGGATAATACATTATCCTCAGTTGTGGATATAGTGTTAAAAAGTAGCAGTGGTGGAGGGCAACATTTCATAGGAAACATCCATCTACTTTAGGTTGGATTTATCAGATTTTTTTAATTGCAGGGAATGTGTGTAGTCCATTAAAGCAATCTGACACTGCATAAAATAAAGTAGCTAGAAATAGATGCTTCTGCCATTTGGTTATCTGGGCTGAGCCACTTCCAACCGCCCCATGGTTGTTTCTGTCCCATTCACATTAGTGAAACCTGAGTTATCTGACCGTCCTGGAGACTCAGCTCCCAGGGTCAGAGAGTCATGAAGTGCAAGGAAGGATGGAACTAAGCTCAGGTTTCTCAGGTGGTAAATATTTCTTGATGGGGTATATGTGACAAGATCTTTCAATCCTAATTCTGAACAACTCCAGAGATATCCTCTGATACATAAAAGCCAAGTTCCTCAGAGACTTAGGAATTTAAATTAACTTTAAATTGGAATTTAGAAAGTTGACAAATATTTGAGTCTTATGATAGAGTACCAGATAATCTTGGACTAGGAATCAGAGGCTGAAATTGTAAGTTAGCTTTGTTCCTCTCTAGTTGACTAACCTTGAGTAAGTCACTTCTCTGAACTTCATTTCCTGGTCTACCCCCCTTCCCCCCAAAAAAAGATAATACAATTTGCCTCTCCTACCTCACAGGGTGATAAAGACTTGGAATACCTTCAGGATACCTCAAAGTAATAACAAGTAGATTGGGTTTTGAGAAACCAATTGCTTATTGATTAACATTGAGAAGACGAATTAATTACTTTTGTGTGGACTGGAGCAATTAGTTGGTAATTTACACCTATAATTAAAAGACCATCCTGGATATTCAGTTTCTAGGACATCAGCAACTTAAATTTTCCACATTGATTATCGTAGAACTCCATTAATTTTTCTGAAAATGGTAGGAAATAGGATTGGTGGTGGTGATCATCTCTAATAATAAATGTTAAAAAAATTAGGTGAGGATAAACAAAAGAGTGCCCTGGCCGGTGTGGCTCAGTTGGTTGGACATCGTCCAATGCACCCAAAACGTCGCTGGTTCGATTCCCAGTCAGGGCACATGCTCTAGTTTTGGCCTTGATCCCAGGTAGGGGGTGTGCAGGAGGCAGTTGATTGATGTTTCTTTCTCACATAGATGTTTCTCTCTCCCCCTCTCTCTAAATCAATAAAAACATACCCCCCCCCACCAAAAAAAAACCACAAAGGAGCAAAACCATTTGTTTAGGAGGTAGGTGTCGTTATTTCTATGGTTGAAGCCTGTACCCATTTGGATGCGTCACTTGATCATCCTCCTCATCTTCTTCATTTAGAGAATCCTGCTCAATGGTGATCTGCTCTTCACCCTAGAAATCAAACATTGGAACAGAGATGCTAGAAAGAAAATCTTAGGCATAATGGACCCTTTCTGGACTGTTGCCTACAATCAATCCAAAGGCAGCAAACACTTCTTCCTTATGGACTATGCACCTATCCCACCCACAACTTTCTTTGCTTCCCCTTCTCCTGCCCGACCCCTGTCTATGGCCAATGTAAAATCTTTTAAAACAACTTACATCTTTCTTTCCAAATTCATTGTATAAAAGAGCCCCCTTGGCCTCAGGATGGTGCTAATGTTGTCTTGTCCATCTAGCTCTGCTGGTGGTGGTTTGGTCTGGGTACCACAGGACCTGGTCCTTTTTTTGGGCTGGCACACGGCTCAATAAACCCTTTCTTTTCAGAAAATCTTTTGGCCACAAAGATCTTTGTTTAACAGTTTTATATTCTACTAGAGGCCCAGTGCACGAAATTCATGCACTGGTAGGGTTCCTAGCGGCTGCTGGCCTGGTACTTCCTCCCTTTCCCTGGCAGGCCCCGCCCCCCTGGTCGAACTTCTGGAGGAACGCCTGGTTGAGGGGACAATTTGCGTACTATGCTTTTATTATGTAGGATGGGTTTGGACAAGTATTTAATAGCATGTATCAACCATCATAAACAGTCATTTCACTGCCTTAAAAATCCTGTTCCTATTCATTCTCCCTCCCCTCTTGGCAACCACTGATCTTTTCACTGTCTCCATAGTTTCCCTTTCCAGAATGTCATAGAGTTGGAATCATACACTATGTAGCCATTTCAGATTGGCTTCTTACACTTTGTAATATGCACTTAATGTTCCCCCATGCCTTTTCATGGCTTGACAACTCATCTGTTTTTAGTGCTGAAGAATATTTTATTGTCTGGATGGACCACAATTCATTGAACCATTCACCCACTGAAAGACATGTTGGTTGTTTCCAAGATTTGGTGATTGTGAAGCTGCTATAAACATCCATATGCAGGTTTTATGTAGACAGAAGTCTTGTTTTCTCTTTTTTTGTTGAATAATATTTAGTGAAATGGACACTTTTTATAATATAGTAAATAAAATAGACAGTAATAATATGTATAGCATGACCCCAATTAGGTAACATATGCATGTGGATGTATATAGTATTTGCCTTATTACAAGATTTTCCTTAAAATGGAAATGATTTTTTTCTGAAATTACAGGTCACTTTTTTGTCTTCCAAATTTTGCTGCAATAATTTTCCTCTTTTTTCCCTAATTCAAACAAGTTATTCTTTTTATCATGAGAATAACTATCCCCCAAGAAATGGCTCCATAGTAGGCAATTACTATAGAGCCAGAATTACTAAAAAGAACAACAAAAAAGGATGACTGACAGGGAGAATTTGGTCACTTTTAATAGCAGAAGGCTTTCTTCAAATGAGATCCTACCCAGACCCCAATATATAAGAGAAACAGAAGTGGCATGGTGATGGAGCGCCTTGGACTGCTATGTAACTTAGGTGTCACTGAGGAGCCCCAGGGCTTGATGGACACAGTTTTACAACCATCTCTTAGAATCTTTCTTGTCTGCCTCCTTTACCTTAAAATTAAAATGCCTTTGTTTAAGCCCAGGCTTTCTGCACAGGATGGAGCTTGAAAGCTGTAGTAGTGACATGTCAGAGAAAGCCTGGGTACTCTCCCCATCAGAGAATTCTGAGGACAGGTATGTAAACAAGACCTTTATTTGGGCACGAATGTTTTCCTCATGACTTGGTTTTATACACTCTAATTACCTCTTAACTCATTCCTCTGAGTGCCAGCTGAGCACCATGCTTTCTGTCCCCATAGCTCTCAGGTGCTGTCACACAGTGGTTACCATGGTAACAGACTCACTCACCAATCTCAGACCATACCTGTTTGGCATTTACATGTTCGCTGTTTTGCACAACTCTATTCCTTATGGAGTTGTTTCCTGATGTGTTCTGGTTTTTATTAATGTCCTCTTCATTCTAAAAACAAAGTACAGTTTGCAAAAATAAGATTTCAGAGCCAAACAAATATATGTTCTTTCAATGAGTGGTGCCTAGAAAACTTTATTTTCTTTTTATTAAAATTGGGATGACATTGGTTAATAAGATTATATAGGTTCCAAGTGTATATTTCTATGATGCATGATCTTCATATTGCATTGTGTGCCCGCCACCCAAAGTCAAACCATCTCCCATCACCATATATTTGATAGCCTTTACCCTTTCCTACTCCCTCCATCCCCTACCCTCTGATAACCACTTCACTGTTGTCTGAGTGTATATGTTTTTGTTTGTTTTTCTTATTTGTTCATTTGTTGCTTTCAGTTTTACATCCCACATATAATGAAATCATATGGTTCTTAACTTTTTCTTTCTGACTTATTTTGCTTGGCATGATATTCTCAAGGTCCATCCATGTTGTCACAAATGGCAATATTTCATCTGCTCTTACAACTGAGTGTATTCCATTGTATATATGTACCACATCTTTATCCAATCATCTATCAAAGGACACTTGGGTTGTTTCTATGTCTTGGCCATTGTGAATAATGTTACAATGAATGTAGAGATACATACGTTTTTGTGATTAATGTTTTCAAATTTTGGGGGTAGATACCCAGAAGAGGGGTTGCTGGGTCATCTGGTAACTCTATTCTTAATTTTTTGAGGAACCTCCATGCTGTTTTCCATAGTGGCTATACCAGTTTACATTCCCACCTCCTTTTTCTCTGCAGCCTCTGTAATACAGCACTTAAAATCTAACTTCCAGCACATACATGACTTATGCACAAGTCTTGTTGCCAAATGTTCTTTTGTGTTAGCTGTTTATATCTTACTTTAGCATAATTCCTTGTGCTTAGCAGACACTAACAATTATTTGTTACATTAATAAGCCACAGTGATTTTAATATTGCACTAACTGGTACAGCAATGTGGTATCTCTTGGTATTTCCTATCAAATCTGATAGGTGTGCAGGGACAATATATATAATAAAAAAAGATGACAAAATACTGCTAATTGCTGAAGCTGGCTGATGTGTACTTAGGGGCTCATTTTACCATTCTTACTTTCATGGATGCTGAAATTTTCTTTAATAAAACATTAAAAATAAAATCCAACTGGAGTTGATAGAAAAATGGGACACAGGTAACAGAAGGGGCTGGTCCTCAGGGTCCCTAATTACAAGTGTGACACTGGGCAGGTCATATCTTTGTAAGCCTCAGTCCACCCATTTATACAACACAGCTTCGACTCGGTGTTCTCATGGTTCCTTCCAGAATCCTGACATTTTCCGGTTCCATGAGGAACTTCAGCTTCTCGATGCTGATTATTCCTGCCACCTGGTGGCAGAATCTGAAGCTTCCTTGTGAAACACAAGGGTGGAGCCTGCCTTTTCAGAGTTAAAAAAAAAAAAAAAAAAAAAAGAGTAAGGGGGGTGGGTGGGGGGGGGGGGGGTGCGCGGAGAGGGGAAAGGGTGGTGTATGAGGTGGGGGTGCAGAGTGGGCATGAATGATGACAAGGGTACCTCTGAATGCATTTTGTAACATGTAATGGGGTTGTTTTACCCCCAGTAGAGTGCGCATCTTAGCTTTTTAGCATTTTCAGGAAGAAAAATGCATCCTATTTGAGGATTTCCAACAGAAATAATGGGGGTGTTGTGTGGGTGTTGATTGGTGCCTGAAAAATAACCCTTAAAACACATGCTTCTCAGCTTCTGTTCAAATTGGAGTTGTGAGGCTGTCATAGGTGGCTCATAATTACTTCTGAGCCCATTGTTTTTCTCCCCCATCTATTTAGCAATTCAGATTACTAGCAGGTTAGTAGTCTCCTGGACTCCTACAATCCTGACTGTGTTCTAAGTGCAAACCTGTCACTCCGCAGAATGAGTTACAACTCGGGGTGTGTGTGGGTATGAGCTTTTCTAAACAGTTTGCAGCATGACACTTAATTTCTCAAATCAATGTTCACTGCTGGAATCCTGAGGGTGATGATTCTGGATAGAGCCCCCTCTGAAGGGCGGACCCTTGACCAAGGAGTACGTGTGCCTGGGATTTTCTCTTTTACGTTGCGTTCTCCATGCTGCCGGAGCAACTACAGGCCCACAGTGGGTGTTACGGGGAGTACAGATGGACAGAGACATTTTCATTGATTTCTTCTTTGTATTCAGTTTCTAAACAATATAACTTCTAGAATATAGGAAATTATTAAAATCGTTCCCTCCCCCTAATCTATTGGTGATGCCCCCTTCTATAGAATTTTAGCTGAAAACATGGCCACCCAGAATAAAGGCTACATTTCCTAGAGTCCCATCTCACTAGATTCTGGCCAAGGAAATGTAAGTACAGTAAGTAGGGCCTCGGGTTACATCGGAGATCCATTCCTACGGCGTGACATAACACGATTTTCACCTTTAAGTTAGAACCCACCTACATAAGCACCTACGCCACTCACATGGAGCACACACAGCAGTAATGAAGTGAAACAGTAAAAACAATTTAAAAGAAAGATAACAATTCCTGACCTTTACTTGTGGTGAATAAATAATAAAAAACATAAAGCACTTATGTACACACGTCGAAATGACGGAAATTTTTTAAAATAAATAAATGGGAGATGGCCACGTAACCGCGAAACGACCGACGTAACCCGAGGACTGTCTGTAGAAGTGGCAGGTACTCTTTGTCCCCTTGATCTTTTCTTCTGTCCTGCTGCCTGGTGTGTGGATGGTTCCATCTGGACCAAGAATACAAGGACCCATCCTAGTGATAGCAGAGTGGTGAGTTGGGGTGGGGAGGAACTTGGGTCCCCGAGAGCCTTGAGCAGTGCTCCCACCCCAGCTCTCTACTACCCACTTCCAGCCTTTTATCTGGAGGAAACAAACTTCTCCTTTTGTCTTTTTTGGGTTTTGCTTTTATTTGCACCTAGCCTGATATACTAGGTTAAACCCTTTAAAGGTTTTGTTATTTGACCCTAAGAGGCCTGTGAGATGGGTTTTCTGGTCTGTAAAAAGTTTCCTCTTTTTACAGATCAAGAAACTAAAGCAAAAATAAGTAAATCACTTGACGTGGTTTGCACAACCAGAAATAGCTGAGATGGGATCTCAGGCCACATTGTGTCTGCAGAGTTTTGCCCTTGGGCCAAGGCCCTTTGGCGTTGGAGAGATGTAGACACAGTGGTATACCTACAAAGTAATTTCCCTTTTGATTAGAAAACTTGATTTGACCCTAGACCTAAAAGACAAGAGTAGAAATGAAAGAGGTGGTGAAAGATTCCAGAATTGCTCACGGCCCCTTTTGAACAAATTTGGGCTCTGGAAGTCATTTCTCAAGCCAGAATTTTTCAAGCCCCACGGTACAGTCTGATTTTAAGTAGATTCTATCTTTAAACGATGTGAATGGACACTCTTGCATTTGTGGACATGTCATGTCTCTGTGGTTAGTTTGACATTTTGTTTCCTTCCAATATGTCTGCTCCACTCACCCAGTCTCTCCCACCACGGTGGCCCAGAATTCACAGTGTGGCTTCCATTTCTCAGTTTTGTGACCAGGATTTTTCTATTGTGACAGGAGAGCCTCTGTTCCCCCTTCTCTATAGAAAGTGCTGTGGCCTGGTGTTGCTCTGAATGTATGAACAGCAGAGGGGATACAGCCGGGCTTGAGGACTGGGGCAAGAATGGCAACTGATACCCAGGGAGACTTTCATCTTGACCTTTGGACACAGATCATGTAAGTTTATGGAATATGGGGACGGCCCAGTGGGCAAATGTAATGTGGACATGGAACCTGGGGAGTTGCTATGAAGATGTTCAACTGGTTTTAGCACTTGATACTTCACAGTGAATTCTATGAGGTGTTTGATAATATATCTTAGCTGGAAGGCATACCACCAGAACAGATTTAGATTGGTGGTTAAAGTTGTTTATTGTATTATGCACGTATGTGTATATGTATGTGTATATGAATGTGTATATGTATCTGTCTAGCTATCATTTGCACTTCTCTGTATACCTTTAAAGCAATCTTCCTAGAAACAGTCAACATGGAACATACTGAGAAGGAGTGATGCCTTAAATATTGCCATGGATGTCAAAGTCTCAATCCCCAGATCAAAATGGGGATATGATGTTAGTTGAACTTGGGACTGTTTAAGCCTATATATTTCACCCACTCGCCTGTTAATCTAAGAAGCCAGATCTTTACTTTGTCCCCTGTTCTCTGCTGAATATCATGTGTCCAGACATAGAAATGCTGGACACTGTTTTTGAATGAATAGAGAAGATATTCTCAACAGCTGAAACAGTGTCTCTACAATTAAGTAGAGATCAAATGGTATAGGACTGCTTTCTCTATTTCTCCACAGGTTACCTTATGTTCTAATATTCTAAGCCTTAGGTATATAAATAAAAGTGTTAGAAATACATCTCTAATTTCTGTTGTTTTTCAGAGCTTCTTCAAGTGATGTAACCTCTCTGTGTTCATTTCTCTGAACATGGAATGAGACTAGACTAGAGCAACTGCCTCAAATAGTAACTTAATTCCAAAATGCCATGTAAAGAGATTGTAGGGAGTGGCTCAACATATGCCTTAAGATGACTGCTGTTTGGAATATTGATAACTTACCTATATTAATTAATGCTGCATTGCAATGTAAAGCTTGGGTTCTATGGTCAGACCTGGGTTCAAATCCAGCCTTAATATTTTGAGGCCCTGTGCCCTGTTATATGGGAATGTAGCACTCATTACTTGCCTGTGGGGCTGTGTAGCTGTTGCAGAGCCACTCACAGTCAGAGGTCATTGACTATTATGTTATATAATTTTATGGTTTAGTTTGGTACTTGCTTACTTGCTCGGCGGCATGTACTAGCATAGTCATTTTGTTCTCTATTAAGATTTGGCCTGTAAAAGTCAGTATCTGTTTTGTGAATCTGATCTCTCTAAATTGTTTGAGATCATTCCTCCCCTATTTATTTATTTATTTATTTATTATTTCTCAAAGCTATAAATGTCAAATATTTTAAGGCAATTTCTCTATAATGTTGTTCTCTAAATTGCATGGGCTGTACCTTGAAGGATTGCACTTTCAACGGCAATATTGAGAAATATTCCAGAAGCCTTTGATCTTTATCTATTGCTCCTGGCTTTCTTGGTTTATGTAACCTTCTGGCACAGGTCTTGGGTTTATGTAATCTTTACTGTGAGTTAATGGGCACTGGCCTTCCTCCCTGCGATCCTCCTGTTCTTCTTGCCGGCTGGTGAGGTTTGAAGACTGGGTAGGGAGCAGCACAGCTGTGGGCTGAAACCACCTGGTAAGCCTGGGACGCACTGTTACACTTGCCTGGCCACAGTTCCCTGTCATCTCTGAATGCTCTGAAGAGCTTTGAATTGGGTGCAACATTCTCCCCTTGTGATCATGTGAGCTCAGGGCAAACCAAACCATGTAAGAAGAAGGGAAAAGTGGCAGAGTTCTGTCCCAAAAGGAGAAAAAGGAAAGGTTTACAATCATCAGGTTAAAAAAATAAATGTAGCCGAAACCGGTTTGGCTCAATAAAAAAATAAATGTAATCTATGAGTTCATTTCTGTTTAATCATTTATTTTGTTTTTTAGATTCCACATATAAGTGAAATCGTATTTGTCTTTCTCTGTCTGACTTATTTCACTTAGCAAAATTCCCTCTAGGTACATCCATGTTGCTGCAAATGGCAACTGTAATTGAAAAATTTTAAAATAAGTAAAAAGAGTTTTAAGTATGCATATACTCATAGAATATGGTTTCTATGACCTTTCTTGAAAACACTGTTAGAGGAAGAACTTTAGCCAAACAAATGGTAGATGGAGAAATTATGGCAAAAGGAGTGATAATATATTTTGGATCTAATTAGTGAAGTAAAATAAAAAACATTTCCAGGGATTTCAGAACAAATTTTAAACATTCGCTGTCAGGGATAGATAGAAAGGTGATCAGAACACTACTTGAAGGAGAAGGAAAGAAGGGGGAGAAGGTGAAGTGCATAGGTAAAGTACCATTTCCTCATCTGTTAATTTCTGGGAAGCTGAAAGAGATTATAAATAGCTGTTTTTAAGATAAAAAGGTAAACACTACACGATATATATTCAGTTAAAATCAAGTGGCGGAAGAGAAAGAAAGAAATTATGGAAGGCGGAAAACATACCAATTTTGTATTACTCATAGTCTTAAGCTGGTTATGAAGGAACCATTAAAACAAAACAAACAAAAAACCACACCAGTCGTCAGTAGAAACCAAACAAAAATAAATGATATAAACCATAAAGTGAAAAGATTTTTTAAAAGCACAATATAAAATATGATGAGAGGAGCTAAGAGCAAACACATATACCTGAAAAATCAATCACTGGATGTGATTGAGTCATATAGCAAACACACCACAAGCATATACTGAAGATGATCCAAGAAGATGAAACATGCAGTGGTCATGACCTTAAGCCACCAAAGCTGAATACAGAACAAGCCCCCTCCCCCCACCAAACAATAAACATGTTCAAAAAGAAGCAATGGGGGGGATACAATCTCATGTTTTGAGATGTACAAATGGCATAGATTAACATAAAGGAAACACAAAAATATATAGAAATGCATTTAGAAAGAGTTCTGTCTATGACAGATCAAGTGGGCAAAGGTGAAGATAAGGAAGACAAAATAACAATAATAGGAATCTAATTAACATCTATTGAGCTCTATAACCCGGATAAGACTGCTAGTTGTCCCCAAATCTATTCTTCCTCATTTCCTTTATAAACAGAACTCTGAGTTTTATGGAGCCTAAGATTTCCCAGAATAAAGATACATTTCTCAGGCTCCCTGTGGCATTGATAATGTTCTGCCAGTGTGGTTGATGCTGGGGGCAACTTCTGGGAAATGTTCTCATGCAGGATAGGTAGTGGAGCCTCTAGACCGCTTTCTAGGTATTTTAAAATACACAAAATGAAATATATAGGCTTCAAAGAAAACCAATTATATTGAAGTAGTTATTAAAATAAATTTGTGGTGGAATAGTGTATATGAATCTTTATCAACACATTTAAAAACAAGGAAAAACCCAACAAGGTCCAGTGAGAAGTTTTAATAACTACCTTAATTTCAATGCCTTGAGATAATTTTAAAATATTAAAATAATGAGGGATAATTTCAATATTTTGAGATATCTGCAACAGATATGAACTCTTTTTACTACTTGTATGTATTAACCCCATGGAGTGAGGGTGCTTTTGCACCTTGAACATTCATTTCAAACTGGGGGCTCTACCTTCTCGTGGTCTGTGGAATAGAATGGAATGTGTCCTTTCCTCCCTCAGACTTATGTGGAAGTCCCACCCTTCCTTCACCCAAAGCATCTCTTAGTTATGATGTAACTATAAATGGGTACATCTGGGAGAATATGGGTCTTTTTTCTTATTTGTAATTGAATATCTTGGTTTCATTTATGGATCTGTTCATAAATATAAGTGGGGGAAATCAAGTAATACGCAGGAGTAAAAGCCTTAGCATTGTCTTCACGTAGATTTTTGAAATAGACAGCAAATGAGTAATGTTTAAGCATTCTGCTTAATTGTGTGTGAGGCTGACTTCCATTGACTTCATCAGAGTCCCAAGTTCCATTTAGAAGATGAAATGCAAATTAACCAATGTAATTCAGGTGCCAGACCACGCCAGTGGTCGCTGTAAGAAATGTCCACTTGATGGCACCATTCTACTAAGGCTGTAAGATTCAGCTGCCATGAAGGCCAATGCTTGCCCAATTTCTGACTGCAGCAGTATGTTGGCTCTGGAAGCAGGTACCTGATTAAAAGTATTAATATTCATCCTGGCCGGTGTTGCCCAATGGTTAAAGCATTGGCCTGAGCAGGGAAGGGTCTTAGGTTTGATTTCTGGTCAAGGGCATGTACTTGGGTTGCAGGTTCAATCCCTAGCCCTGGAGGCAACCAATCGATGTGTCTCTCACATTAATGTTTCTCTCTCCTCCCTCTGAACCTCCCTCCCTTGCACTCTCTCTAAAAACCAATGGAAAAGATATCCTCTGGTGAGGATTAACAATAACAACAACAGAAAGCATTAATATGCTAAGTCATGGCCTCAATTTTATATACTATAAATGTTTGCTTCATATATTGTCTAGGATGGTTATATCTAGTAAATAAATTCAATCCTTGTCAAAAAGCGTTCTGAGATTGCTGGCCAAGTTTGATACAAATTGAGAACCAAAAGTAAAAAACATGAGTAAAGTATCCGCAACCTGTGTCAAAAATAGATGGATTGATGGGTGGATAGAGGGTAGCATAGATGAGCAAATATGTGAGAAAGCAAATACAGAAAAATATTAATTGTAGAATGCAGGTAGTGGATATAGAGGTGCTCACTATGAAATTCATCTAATTTTCTGTATGTTTGAAATTTTTCATAATAAAATGTTGAAACAAATATTATTGATAATTGATTATAAAATATTGAACAAAAGGGAATTCTAGTTTCTAATGAAAAAAGAAGAGAGCAAGTCAAAAAAGGGAAATCTATTCTTTTCAGAAGAATGTGAAGTAAGGAATATTGAAGAAAGTAAAATCATCAATTTACAAATCCCAAGTAATAACTGATTTAGAGAAAGGTCATCATGGTTGCTAAAACCATCAAGTGAAGTGTGTGAGAAACTGGATATTCACAAAGCCTTGAAGTATCACCCCCTCAAATTTCTTATTAATTAGAAAGAGAGATGTATACTTTTATAATAGAGTGGTCTGCTCATCACACCCTATCCCAGTCATCATCAGTAGGGGAGTTCAGTTCCTCCAAATGCATGTATGTGTATTTATTTATTTTTTTACATTCAGAGTTTTTAGAGCTTGGAGCTAGCTAAAAGTCACATAAAAATAGAATTATACACTCCAAAACATCACTGACCTTATCCTACTGGGTTGCCTTTCACTCTTTTTATGCTTTTGGTATTTGTGTTGATAATTTGTGTTTGATAAGGTGTGATTCTTTAAGGCTTGTTCTAATTTCCTGCTATTGTCTTTCTTTGACTTAGTCTGATTTGTTTGAATAAAGAAAAATACTCCCATTAGAATTTCTACTATATGTTTGAGAGGGAGAGGCCAGAACTAAGTCTCAAGACACCCAATGAGAAGCTAATCCCAAGAACAATATGCAAGTGCCTGGACTTTTTGCTCTGAGCCAGGCATAGGCACAGCACTCTGCTTCTCTACGTACTACCTTACTCAATCCCTCCTTCCCTTGTTCTCTAATATTTGCATCTTTATCAATTTTTTATTACCGTGAAGCCAAGAATTCATAGATAAGCATCCTTTCTTCTCCCATTAAAAACCAGTCTTCTTTCTACCCTTACTGCTTGCTATGGTCTAAATGTTTGTGTTCCTTCAGAATTCATTCTGTTGAAATTCTAACCCCCAAAGATGATGGTATTAGATGGTTGGGCCTTTGGGAGTTGCTTAAGTTATGACGGTGGGACCCTCATAAATAGGATTAGGGCCCTTATAAAAGAGACCCTACAGGGACCCCTAGTCCCTTCTGTCATGTGAGGGCACAGTGAGAAGGTGCTGGCTGTGAAATAGGAAGAGGGCCCTAACAAGACTGCCACCATGGTGCCCTTGATCTTAGATTTCAGGCTTCCTGAACTGTGAGAAATATTTTATTGTTGTTTATAAGCTTCTGAGTCTATGATATTTTGTTATATCAGTCTACATTTAGGCTGACACTAGGTCCGTATTTTGCCTCAAATTCATTCTTCAACCCATTCTAGTATGGCTTTCACCCCTACCATGCTATGGAGATCACCCTTGTCAAACTCATCAATGGTTTCCATTTCCCTGAATCCAGTTTTCATTGTATTAAGTGTTCCTTAACATACTTTTGTCCCTGACTTCTGTGATAACATGTTTTGCTAGTTTCCTCTTACCACCCAGACTTCTCTTTCTCCCTTTCTTGTGCCATATCAACCTTTCCATTCAACCTTCATTGTCACATACAGTTCCTTGAGGCTCTGTCCCAGGCATTCTCAGTCATTCCTCTAACAAATATTAGTATTTACTGTGCTGGTTGTTGGCATTGCATATATGATTCCTGTTCTTAGAGAGTTTAGAAAAAAAGCTGTCGACCATAAATTATACAATTGATTATTTAAATAGTAGGGTAAGGACTATTAAAAGGTTCAAGGTACTATTTCTACAGGTTAACTGGAATAAACTTGTTGTGATTGAAAGTCCAAAGATGCAACCCATTTAGCCATAGGGAACTGGAAATACTCCTACTAGCAAAATGTCTTCCTACAGTTGAGAGAGGAAAAGGAAAGAAAGAAAGAAAAGAAACAAGTATATAATCACTTTGAATCTATTAATTCTCCTTCGTCTTATTTCCTTCTCTGATTTGTTTTTAAAGGCAAATCTCTAGTAATCTGAAGGGATCAAAATTTTGCCGTCCTCATGATTCGTCCAGGATGTGGCTTTTAGCCTCAGCATCTGTGCCGGCCTGTCACCCATCCCCCTACCCCTCACGCTCCTGGCCACACCCATACCCTCACTCTCCTACTTCCTCTTTAATGAGAGCCCCCTTGTCATTTCCACATACAGTAGAGTCAGTGCTTAGAACATTACAGGCTAACTCTTATTCCCACCTGTGCTTTCTAAATTCTTCCTCCTCTATTTCTTTGTTCCCATTCTCTGACCTAAAGATCTCGTGGTCTACAGGGGAATGAGGAAGTGGACATGTGGGCCAACAGGAAGCCTAACATTTTGTTGGCTTTGTGTGCCTTTGTCTCTTTCCCCGCCTTGCTTGATCCAATATACCAGGCAACTGGACCTTTGTTCTCCATCTCCTTTATCTGCATGGGTCGGGCCCTCAATCAAGCAATTCTTTATTTTTAAAAAAAATTATATATATATTGATTTCAGAGAGGAAGGGAGAGGGAGAGAGAGATAGGAGCATCCATGATGAGAGAGAATCACTGATCGGCTGCCTCCTGCATGCATCACACTAAGGATCAAGCCCACAACCCGGGGATTGAATGGTGACCTCCTGGTTCATAGGTAAGTGCTCAATCACTGAGCTATTCCGGCCGGGCAACAATTCTTTATTTTAAATCTCCATGGCTGCACAAGTCAGACCTGTGCCCTCTAACCAACTTTCTCCTTGCAAATGTTCCTGAACCAATGGATTTGGGTGATGAGAAACTCATGATGCAATAATTTGAATTAGAAAAATAAAAATTCTTTAAATGCTAGCAAAGTAGTAACGTGATAGAACTGAAAGGGCGGGACACTGACAGGGAAGTAGAACCCATCAGTGGACAGCTGCACAACTGTACAGACGGCTGTGAGGAACTTTGGTATGCTCCTGAAGATGAGCGTGTCAGGAGGGTCAGGCAATGGAGAGTGGGGAAGGAGAGCAGATATATCTGTGCTGGCCCCTTCTGGATTATGACCTACACTTCCTCATGGTGTAAAGAGCCTTGCCTCACATTAATGAATTACTTTCTGATCATGTTTCGTGGAGGAGTTACAGCCCCTTATAAGCCGGCAGGCTAGTCCCCCCGCCACCCTCCCGAAATGTTCCTGAGTCCACACAGTATAGAAATTTAGTTTTAAACCTAAACCATATCATTGGTTATGGATCCTTGGGACCAGGATTTTGAGGTCAATCAGACCTGACTGGCCTCTCTACTCCTGTGTGCCTGTCTTCACCAGACTTTCTGTCTCCCTGCTCACGTCTCTCATGCCTTCCCAGTCAGGCCTTGCCTTCTCCACATGATGCAATATGGAAAAAGTGGTTCTTGACATGGTAGCTTGGGGAGTTACTTCTGCTCTACTGGGTATTTCCTTCCACCTATCACAGAGTAGATGTTCCATGGACATTTGGAATAAATGAGGGAAAGAATGAAGACCTGTAAGGGTTCATTTGGAATATCTGAGAAATATTCTCCAACCCTCAACCTAGGTGAGCTCACATTCACTCTGCATTGTACAACTTGGCCACTCTTAACTGCTTTTAATCAAACAATAGTGTTCTATTTCCATCTCCTTGCATAATGCCTGGCACTAAGTCAGGGCTCAATACATATTTGTTGAATCAATAAATGTCATGGTTTATGTCAAAGAATTTTGGCTCTTGGAGGAAAAGAAGCAAACAGGGCCTTGACTTTGCAAACCCAGGAAACGAATGAATATTAAGAAGTCTCCCAGTGCATTTCCCTGTTTCCTGATTTAATCATTCCTAGTAATCATCTACTTTGTTCCTGACCACTTTGGGAGGCTCCTTAACCATGTGATTCATAGGGTTTTCTTAAGAAACCTCTATCTTTATTTACTGCCAAAGGACACACTGTGCATCTTCTTCCTCTCTCTCTCTCTCCCTTTTAAAGGAAGAAGAACAGTTAGACACGCCAAGGCTGTAAGTGGCTTCTGAGTCAAACACATTAGCCCATGCGCGGAGTCCAATTAGACACCTCCAGGTCCAGATCCCGGGTTAGAGTGAAAACCATGCTGCACTCTGTCTGCCTAAAGCTGCAATCTGAAGAAAGAATTCTATGCTCGGTGGCACAATAGGGACTTCCGGGTCCTGCTCACAATAATCTGCTCTATATAAAATTCCAAATACTCCCACCTTTTATTTTATTTTATTTGACAAATAGCAGTTTGGCTAGCACCCAAGGCCCAGCTTCTCATCAACATCAGCAGTGTCTGGATAAGATGGGTCAGCGAGCACCACCACCCTCATTTTAAATTAAGGGACTGTGGAACGAAAGCTTTATTCCTGCCTGTTAAGGGCCTGACCACTAAGGTTGGGTCACCAAATTAAACATAAAGTAACACGTTCAGATTTGCCTGGTGTTAGTAATTTATCTTTTCTGTTTCTCTCTCTCTCTCTCTCTCTCTCTCTCTCTCCCTC
>NW_006287671.1:493553-502072 GCF_000327345.1 Myotis davidii
TAACGGTTGGCTCCAGGGAAATCATGGTGGCTGAGCTGTAAGTCAGATCAAAGACAGACAAGCCTTGTGGGACTTTCTAAAGGAACTGCAAGACAGGCCAAATAATGGCAGTTACCTGGGAATTCTGCCCCCTCCATAGGCTGTTAGGTTGCTAGTTTTCATTGTGATTTCAGAGTTGGCTTTCAAGACCATCCTGAGTCTGCGGAGAGTGGAATAGGACTAGGCAATTAAGACACCAGAATGCTTGCTGTTCTAATTGGAATTTAGTTGTGTTACATGAAAAACACACACACACAAGACACTCTCCGGATTGCTAGGAGGCTTTGATTATTTTCCAGAGTTTTAAAAAAATGATTTTGACAATTTTCCCCAGCATTCTTGTTGCTTTTATGAAAGAGAGCTTTGGAGGTCCTTACTCCACCATCCCGTTAATGTCACCAACAACCTCAGATTTAAATAGAAAAGTCAGATATGTCACAAGGGAGAATCTGTATGATCAAGTGATAAGTAGCATCAATTTTTTTTTTGTATCCTCCCAAACCAAAAAATATGTATATTACCTGAGTCATCAGTACATGTAGCTACTAAGTATTTGAAAAGTAACTAGTGCCACTGAGAACCTGAAAGTCAATTTTACTTAAATTTTAACTAATTTAAATTTTAAAATGAACATGAGAGATTCATTCATTGGAAAACATTTAAGTATGTTTGAAACTTGGGTATGAATCTATTTTTTCAACTATACATTTTATGAAACCTAAATACAGATTAAGTTTTTCTGATAAAAACTTAGCATTAAAATTGGCGTGTACTGTTAAGTATAAAAACACACTGGATTTTAAAGACTTAGTATGAAACAAAGGATGTAATGAAAGCATCTCAGTAACTTTACATTAATCGCAGGTTGAAATAATAATGTTTTTAGTATTTCAGGTTAAATAATCTATATTGCTAAAATTAATTAAACCTGTTTCACTTTACTTTTTTTTAATTAAAAAAATTGTTTTTTATCCTCACCCAAGGACATTTTTTCCATTAATTTTTAGAGAGAGTGGAAGGGAGAGGTAGAAACAGAGAGAAACACCAATGTGAGAGAGACACATCAATTGGATGCCTCCCGCATGTCCCCTGTGAGGGTCAGGAGCCTGCAACTGAGGTACATGCCCTTTACCAGAATTGAAACTGGGACCCTTCAGGCCACAGGCTGATGCTCTATCCACTGAGCAAAACTGGCTAGGGCTCATTTTACATGTTTAATGAATTTATAGAAAAATGTGAAATTACATATGTGGCTTACACATACATATTGGACAGATCTGCCCTAGTTAGTCTCAGTTAATATCTACTTTTATCCACATTATTATGCCACATTCCAATGCCTTAATTACTAATGAGTAAGTGCCCTTCCTTCCCCCAACACACACGCACACACACACACACACACACCTGTTTTTGAAGGGAATCATTTCAGGAATGCTTGAATGAGGAAAAAACAAAATCATTAAGCACATCCCCTCTGAGATGTCATGGAAATGACATGGTTTATAGTCATGTAGGTTATTTTCCTTTAGAATTAAGTAGGTCTAGGGATGATCATACAGATCTGAGGAAAAAAACAGAGAATGCAATTTTTTCAATTTTTTAAATGTCCTTCACAAAAGCAAAGTACTGTATTGTCATGGGTTTTCTGTGTTTTAATTCACTGATGGGGGGAAAAAGCATCTGATAGCTCCAGCCAAGCTTGTCCTGAACTATGTGAAAACCTACTTAATAACCTGAGTGTGATTACGTTGACTTCCCTGACTCATGTGTTGGAGAAACAATACTCTTCCTCTTCACTTTGCATAATTTCTTCCAACCTCAGAACTATTATATTCAAAGAATCTGGGTTAGAAGTCCATGCCAATGTTCTTGCGCTTATATGACCTCTCAAATTGTAACCTCCATTGCACAAACTCTCCATACCTGACTGGCACACCAGACAATTCACGGAGCAGGTCGGCCTTCCTCTGTGTGTGAGCAGGACGGAAGCACATTTCCCGTCTGGTCTTGCCTCCAGGCTTTCCTAAGTGGTTTCCACCCAACTGCTTTCCTCATAAGCATAAGGCAACCTGATCTGGGATTCTGAGGGCCATCTTCAGTAAAGGTGTTCTTTCAAAAACTTGCCTGAATTTTCACCCTTGGAAATTCTGAACTTTATCTGACTTCTCTTGCTGTCCCTCTCTCTCTTCTCTGGATCCTTCCGCCTCCATTGAGTTTGGAAAAATCTTTCAGTCACTCTATTCTAAAAAGCCATACCTCAAATATGAAGACTTGGCAAATGTGGTATTTTTCAAATGGGGAAAAGATGGGTTTTTAAAAAAAGTGATGCCGAAATAATTGGGTGTCCAGGTAGAAAAAACAAAAAACTTGACTCCCACTTACACTATATATAAAAATCAATTTCAGGGGACTAGAAGCCTTAATGTAGAAGCAAGGATAAGCTTTTAGAAAATATGGGAGGGTATCTTCATGATCTTGCGGGTTAGGAATTGATTTCTTTTTAAATTTTTCAATTACAGTTCACATTGAATATTGTTTTATATTAGTTTCAGATATACAGCATAGTGGTTAGACATTTATATAATTTATGAACTAATCCCAAGATAAGTCTAGTACCCACCTGGCACCATAGATGATTATTACAATATTATTAGCTATATTACCTAGGCTGTCCTTGACATTCTTGTGACTAGTTTGTAACTGCCAATGTGTACTACTTCTTCCTTTTACCTTTTCCATCTAGCCCTCCAACAATCCCTCCCATCTGGCAACTATTAGTTTTTTCTCTCTAAGGAAAAAAATATTTTAAAAAAATCTATTGATTTTTAGAGAAAGAAAACATCAACTTGATGTTCCACTTACTTAGACATTCATTGGTTGATTTTTTGTATGTGCCCTGACTGGGGATTAAACCTGCAGCCTTGGCATATTGGAAGATCAACTGGGCTGTGCAGCCTGGGCCAAGGAAAAGATTTCTGAAACAGGATATTTAAACAGAAAAACACCTGGTAAATGGGACTCAATGTAATTCACTTTGTTCATCAGAATATTCCAGTGAAAGACAGCTTCAGTGATAGAAGACATTTGCAAACCATATAACTGAGAAAAGGTTTGTATTTGAAACATGTAAAGAACTCTCTTAAATCAATAAAAAAAGGACAAAATCCAGTAAAGAAAATGGGCAAAAGACTTGAACAAGTATTTCATAAAAGAGGCATCTAATGGCCAATAACATACAGAAATTAAGTTTAATTATAATTTTGTTTAACAGTGATATACTACTATACATACACTTACCAGTATCGCTGAAATTAAAAGCCAGATCCATACTGGTGAGGCTGTGGGGTAATAGGAACTCACACTCTGTGGGTGGGAGTGTAACTTGGTAAAACCACTTAGGAAACCGGATTGGCCTTATTGCTAAAGTTGAAAACATACTAGTACATATGCATTTCCAATAACCTAGCAATTCCACATCTTAGATATAACTCCAGAATAAACTTGTTACATAGGCATCGGGAGACACGTACAACAGTATTCATAGCTTTGTTGTTTGTAAAAGCTCCCGAAAGCTCCAAATTTAACTGTCCACTAAACAGTAAAAATAAGCAGTGTAATGTTTATGGAGAAAACAGTATATCAATGGAAGTGGATGAACTCTGGTTTACATGCAACACGAAAGCAGCCGGATCTTAGACATTTTAAGCTGGACCAAAGAAGCCAGTTACAAAAAGAGTCAGTTTGCTTACTTCCATATAAACATTTTGCAATGAGCAAAGCATTTTTCTTTATATTTCTACTTGCAAAAAGTTAAAAATCAGGAAATGGTGGTGCTTGGGGATTCATAACTAGAAGTTAAAGTGTAAGCAAAACAGGGAAGCAATGACTATAAAGCTGGGGTAGCTGTGACCCTGGGGGAGAGCGGTGGTTAGGACAGAAGGCTGGCAGTTGGGGCCTCAGAGTGGAGGGATGGCAACATCCTATTTCTTAACCTGGGTGGCACTTTATAGTAAGCTATTTGGTTCTGTATATTTCTGCATGTCAATTTCACAATGAAAAAATTTTATTAAATAAAATCTCTCCCCGCTTACAACCCCAGTCTTGTCTCCCCTGAGCCCGTCTCTCTCCTCTGTTCTCTCAGTCAAAGGAATGTTCCTTCTGCCCTCATTGTCTCCAGTCTCTTTAACTCCCACTCATGACATAAACTGCCCCTACCCTCTCCCCCACATCACGAGGAATTGGCAAATCAAATGAACTGATCTCATTCTAGGTGCTCCTCTGTTCCCCAGGGGAGTTTTTGCTGTTGACCTGGTAGTTCTCTTTTCCCTTGGCTCCTCTGACCTTTCTGATCCTCCCATCTGACTTCTCCAGTTTTTCTGCTCATTCAACACATGTGCCTCCCAGCTTTCCCTCCAGGAGGCCCCCAGATGGACGATGCCTCCTTCTAGGCTCCAGTGCAGCTCTGCATCCATTTCCTGCTTCATCTCCTTTATCCAGGTGTAGAAATCACCTGAATTTCAACCAACAGGCCTCACAACGAATTCACCCTCTTCCTCACTCCAACCCTATTTCCGGATTTCCTTTCTAATAAACTTCCAAGTTGACATCTGAAGCTAGAAATGTTGACTCACCACTCTCCTTACCCTGCCCCAGCACCAAAGGCTACATGCTTATGTTCATTCTGTATGCGAGGCTCTTACTATGGCCTTACATTTCCATCCCCCACAAATCCATGTGTTGAGACTCTAATTCCCAGTGTGGTGTAGGAGGAGGACACTTTGGGAGGTGATTGCATTATGAGGGAAGAGCCGTCATGTATAGGAGTAGTGCGCTTATAAAAGAGGCCCCAGAGAGCTTTCTTGCATCCTTCTTCCATGTGAGGACACAACAAAAAGATGGCTGTCTCTGAGAAGGTAGGGTAACTCACCCCTCTATTCTTTTAACATTGTTCCTGTTAAGTGTTTTTGTTAAAGATGAATTGTGTTCATCCCACGGATGAGTAGCATATGTGTGTAAGAGTTGCTGGAACTAGCTTCAGGGAGGGGGCTGACTCCAACAACTGGATGATCTGGCTCCAGGAGACGTGCTGTCTCTCCACCATAAAAACTGTAACTTCCCTTGACCAGTTTTGAGATAATCATCAGAATGGACTGTGCTAACTTATAGTAGAGAACTGGCAATCCCCTAACCACTTAGTTATTTGTTCTGCTTTCTCTCTCCCTCCTAATAAAAACTCCGTGTGCAGCCAAAACCGGTTTGGCTCAGTGGATAGAGCGTCGGCCTGCAGACTGAAAGGTCCCAGGTTCGATTCCGGTCAAGGGCATGTACCTTGGTTGCGGGCACATCCCCAGTGGGGAGTGTGCAGGAGGCAGCTGGTTGATGTTTCTCTCTCATCGATGTTTCTAACTCTCTATCTCTCTCCTTTCCTCTCTGTAAAAACTCAATAAAATATATTAAAAAAAAAAAAAAAACTCCGTGTGCACTGAGATGTGAGGATGGTCTGTGGGACGGGAGTCTGCCCTCTTCTCAGGCTGCTGGCACTTGGATAAACCGTGTCGTTCCTTGCACCAGCATCTGTCTCTTGAGTACTGGCTATTGAAGTGGCAGCCGAACTTGAGTTCAGTGTCAGTGGGTCCTCACCAGATACAGAACCTGCTATTGCCTTAATCTTGACTTCAGAACTGTGAGAAATAAATTTCTGTTTATCAGTCATCCAGTCTGTGTGATATTTTATTATTCAGCTTGAATGGAAGAAGACAAAACTATTTTTTTTAACATATATGACATATTTATGACATACATTTTAAAAACTTATATTAGCTCACTTAATTCTCTCAACAATTCTAACATAGGATATTATTATCCTCCCTTACAGAGGAGAAAACTGAAATCTTCAGAGCTAACAGCTCTTATTCCAGACTCTTATCAATTCCAGTGCTGATTCCTTTCCTGGGCATATACCTGAAAACCTCAAAATCATGTATTTGCAAAGATATATGCAAATGCCCTATGTTCATTGCAGCATTATTCATAGTGAGAGGAGATTTGACTTTGGGTAGTGAGCACATGGTGCAATATACAGATCTTGTAACATAGATCTGAAACCTATATGTTCTTGTTGACCAATGTCACCTCAATAAATTTAATTAAAAAAAAATTCTAGTGCTGAAGGCCCTCCTATCAGCAATCGGACTTCCCTACCTGACATCGGTTTCCACTGCCTTGCACCTAGTTTAGATTATTATACTAATCTCCTAACTGGTGTCCCACTGCACACACATATACACACATCTCTTTCCGTTTCTGTTCACCTTCAACAGGGGTAGTAAAGTACTCCTAAAAAATTTGATAGTATAGCCCTGGCTAGTTTGGCTCAGTGGATAGAGCATTGGCTTATGGACTGAAGGGTCCAGGGTTTGATTCTGGTCAAGGGCACATGCCCAGGTTTCGGGCTCGATTCCCAGTAGGGGCCTTGCAGGAGGCAGCCGGTGGATGATTCTCTCTAATAATTGATGTTTCTCTTTCTCTCTCCTTTCCTCTCTGAAATCAATAAAAATATATATTTTTAAAAGTTTGACAGTATTAATTCTGATTGATTCCTTCTCAAATGCCTTATCGCACACAGAGGCCATGTGATCTAGTGCCAGCCTCTCCTCTTGTCCCTGCCACACATGCTCTTTCAGGCCCCTGGGCCTGTGCACAGACAGTTCTTTTTGCTTTCGATGCTCTGTTCAATTGGGGACTCCCTGCTTACCCTTTAAGCCCTATCTGATATTCTCTCTCCCTCTGTGATGCTGTCACAGACTCAGTCACCCAGCTCTACCTACATTTGTTTACAAGGTATTTGGTGCCAACCTCCAGGGTTATATTTCTTTAGTTTTTGTTTTCCATCACATTATATTATAATTACAATTGCTTATTTGTTTCTGCCTGCTCTGTTCCTTGAGGGCCAGAATAGTGTATTATTCCTTCTTGAACTGGGATCTCTTTCTAGTGATGGCCATGTCTAGAGGGTAGTTAATGGTTTCTCTGAGTAAGTACCTGTCCCTGGAAATTCTTGTTGAAAAGCAAGCATGGGAAGAAATAGCCTGGTCACCATTGATTGGTGTTGGTGTGCAGTGATCTGCTAGGTTTGAGATGCACTGCTCTGCACCCTGAAACCTGGAGACGCTCTGTTTGGATAGAAGAAGTGAGGGATAGAAAACAGGGCAGTCAGTCATTAGCACCACCACCACCAACAAAACAACACAAAGAACAGAAGAGCAGGGCCGCTGCTGATGTGTCCTCCTCACGGACTGAGCAGCCAGTTGCTTGTGACATGGACCTTTCTCCTTAGCAGACACATTTGTCTTGCTGCCGTGTTCACTTTGCCTCTTTATCCCATTCCATCCCTTTAATACTCTTGGACCATAATAGGCCTTTTGCTCTATGCTTTTCTTCTCATTTAGCCCTTCTGAAGGTGATAAAGATATGCCACCCCGGCTCTAGCTGGCCTGGCTCAGTGGATAGAGCATCAGCTTGTGACTGAAGGGTCCCAGGTTCGATTCTGGTCAAGGGCACATGCCCAGGGTTGCAAGCTTGGTCCCTGGTTGGGGGCGTGCAGGAGGCAGCCAATCAGTGATTCTCTCATTGTTGATGGTTTTTTTTCCCTCTCTCTCTCTCCTTCCTCTCTGAAATTAATAAAAAAATATATTAAAAAAAGATATGCCACCCCAAATATGACACTTGGGCATAAGAGTTTTTTGAGAAGATGGGAAAACCAAGATGGCGGCATAGGTAAACACCGGAGATTGCTGCTTAGGACAACCACTTCAAGAATACAACTAAAAGATGGAACGGACACCATCCAGAACAACAGGAAGGCTGGCTGAATGGAAATTCTACAACTAGAAGGAAAGAGAAAAGCATACCAAGACTCAGAGGGATGGTGGTGCAGAAGTAAAGTACAGAGGTATGGAGGCGCACGTGGAGAGGGCTGGCGGCTGAAGACACGGTTGTCTTTTTCAATCAGTAGTGAGTCTCAAGCTCTGAGCTCAATATCTGGGTGAGTCTCTGGGGACCCAGACTCATACAGAAGAAACTGGACTGTCTGGCATTGGTCTGAATTCAAGGGCAGCTTTCTCTCGGAGGCACTCACAGTGATTGATTGCCGGGGCCTCTGAGGGCAGGACTGAGAGCAGCCATACTGCTCGCTCCACCCACCCTGTTGATCCCCTGGGACCCCGCCCCACCCATGCCATGAATGGAGGCTTTTGCATATGAAAGGCCTGGCCCTTTGCAATCTGATAATTACATAACAAACTGCAGCTACCCCAAACCCCAGGGCAACTTGCATTGCTTCACAGCTGGCTCCTGCTGGATAGCCTCAGGCAGAGGCTAGATTAGCACCTACTTAGAGATCCAGGAGCCAGTGTGCCCAGTGGTCAGAGTGGGACCATCCAGATTGCAGCTCCTTCGATTCATAAAGGACACACTCA
>NW_006287671.1:503482-531490 GCF_000327345.1 Myotis davidii
GTTTTTTGAGCTAAAGGCAATTGACAAAAAGCAGACATAGAAAGAGCACTTTCTCTTCCCTACCTGCCCTAAAACAGGGCATACATTTCCCTGGTACATGTGTCACCCTCTCCCAAACTAGAAAGAGGTAAACAACCCTTATCACTGGAAACAGAGATGGCATTGAGGTAAGATTGCATAAACAAACCTTATCTTCCATTAGTTCCCCCTACTTACTTCCCAGTCACCAGTCAGTTTCCCACAATACATTGGCCCTAAAAGTCCAACCTCTCCTTCCTTTGTTTAGACACTTCTTCACATTTACCCATTCTTTATTAAAAAGGTATATGATGCCCTGTTTCTCTATAGATGTTGCTATCTCTCTCTTCCTCTCTCTCTAAAAATATCAATAAAAACATACATATATATATACATACATACATATATAAAAACATACATACATATATATATATATTTAAAAAGGTATATAAGCCCTTGAGTCTTACTGCTTTCTTGAGTATTTTATTTCTTTTCTATAAAGCCCAGTGCAGGTAAAATTAAAAATATTAATAAAATTTGTATAACTCTTTTCCTGTAAATCTATCATTTATCAGTTTAATTCACAGACCCCAGGCACTGAATCTAAGAGGGTAGAGAAAATATCTTTTTTCCTCCCCCTACACTTATAACTTATAGGATGAGCATCACTGTGACCTCTGTGCAGGCAACTGGACTGAGGTTCCCGGAAATTTTAATAACTTGTGAGTGAAAGAGTCAGGACTTATGTCACAGCCCTTTTACCTTCCTTGTTCCTCTTTTGCTAATGCCTAAAAGTTGGTTTTGCCTGTTTCATGGCTCTGAAGTCCAAGGAACTGCAGGCTTCCATGCTGAATATCGGCTCAGGAAAGGAAGCACATTTAGGAACAGCACTGAGAAATCCCCAGGCCAGCCCCAGTTGGAGCAGCCTGGTGTTTCCCAATGACGGGCTCCTGCAGCTCTGTGGCACCCAGCCCTGGGCCGAGCAGCATTAATCACTCAGCGAGTTTTGGTTGATGACATGAGACTGGTTTGTTTAACCCGGCTGCACTGGTGTGGGCACCAGGTCACCATCTCTCAGAGACTCTGGGACCTGGTTTAAGAGAGAGAAACCCTGAGGTGTGAACTACATTCAGGATCGGAATTTCCTCTGTTCTTTCTCTCTCATCCAGCCTGTAGGTACATACTGTGTCCCTGCCTGGAGCTAGTTGGACAAAAGCAGAAGAGTCTTGTTTCCAAGTGATAAGGCAAGTCATCGATCAAAACAGGTTCCGGTTAAAAGAGACTTTTCAGGTTTGTCCACCCAAGAAGGAAAAAGAATAGGTTTAAAAAGTGCCATTGAAAATCTTACTGGGTCCCAATAACTCTACTGCTTTAGTTAAGCAACTTGCCAAAGAGGCAAGGGAAGAGGATTATTTAAACTTACTTGGTCTTAAAAACAGATGAAAGTTCTGCTCACCTGGAAGGCAGTGTTTCCGTAGCTGTTGGCTTCAGAGGTGGCCACAGTCCTCAGCTCCATGCTGCTCATGGAATGGGCTGCTCTCTGAGGTCCTTTCAGATGTCTGGTTGGAGGTACTCTGTACCTGGGCAAAGGAACACAGCCTCTGCTGATGCCAGAATGCCACCTGCTGTTGTAGAAACCAGGGCACTGCTTCAGCTTGAAAATTTCAAGAGTAACCTCCTCATTGGGGCGGGGCAGGAAAGATGGGTGGGGTGGAGGCTTTCAACTCGGCTCCCACCCACCTCATTAATCCCTCCTATTTCCCCATGATCACCAGCCGGTTTTCACTCCAGGGAGAAAACTCACGTCCTGCATGAAACAGAAGAGCACACTCTCTTTACATCCATGAGTGAAATAGTCTGTTTCCTGTGGGCAGTGTCGGGGACTAGGAGTGGTGGGGGTGGCAGGGAACGTAAGGGCTGGCTGCAACCCAGTGACCATTGCGCTGTGCTGGGAAGATGCTCAGCACTTTATATATGGTGGTCTTGATGATTTTCAAAGCAAGGCAAAACGGAGGTGTGGGACGTTAACAATGTGCTCAGGATAATTTGGCTAATCAAGGCACGAAGAGAAGCTAAATCCAGGTTTGGTGGATTCTAAAGCCTTTTTTCCTCCATCCCTGTCTGTAGACCAGTTGCTTTAAAATCCACTCCTAGAGAGGCAACTGTGTGGGAGATAAATGAAAGGTGACCAATGGCTCACTTAATAAAAGGACCCTTTGCTTTCTGAAATTATTAGCTGTAGGATTCTTTCAAAAACAGTACGTTTAAAATGAATTATTATATATCTATTAACTATGATGATTGTGTGGCCTATGTGGAAATGTAGAAAACGCTTATGAGAAGTGAAAAATAGAATTAATAAATTGAATACTACATACCGTGGACAAAAGAATAAAAGAAACTATCCAATATTACTAGTTATTTCTGAGCTGTGATTTTATGGATGGTTGTTAGTTTCTCCTATATACTTTGCTGAGTTTTTTTTTTTAATAAAGAACACTATGATTATCATCCTGATATAGCCTGCATGCGCACGTGTGTACATGTGTACACACACACACACACACACACACACACACAATGGTTAAGAGCTTGCTGGAACCACACTGCCTGTGTTCAAGTCTGGGCTCTACCACTTACTGCAGGAAACTACAGCTCAAGAGTTAAACCCAGTCTGCTGACATTTCTATACAACCTGGGAGTTAAGAATGCTTTTTAGCCTGGCTGGAGTTGCTCAGTTGTTTGATTATAGTCCTGTGCATTAAAAGGTTGCCCAACTGGTTTAATTCCTGGTCAGGGAACATAATTGGGTTGCGGGTTCACCTGCAGAAGGCAATCAATTGATATTTCTCTCTTTCTCTCTCCCTTCCTCTCTCTACGAATGCAGTTGGATGAGAATTAAATAATAATAATAATGATAAAAAATAAAATGCATATCCCTTTTTAAAAAAAGAATGCTTTTTTAGTTTTTTAAATGGTTGAAAAAATCAAAAGGATAAATATTTCATGACACATGCAAATGATATGAAATTCACATTTCAGTGCCCATAAATGAAATTTTGTTAGAATGTAAACATACTCATTCATTTATGTGTTGTCTTTAATGGCTATTGCTCCACAAATGTAGGGCTGGGTAGTTGCGACAGAGACTGCATGGCTCAAGGCTAAAATATTCACTTCCTGGCCCTTTACAGAAATTCTGTGCTTACTAACCATGTGAACTTGGACAAGTCACTGTATTCTCTGGGACTCAGATTATTCATCTACAAAATGGGAATAATAGTAACCATTTTACACTATTATTGAGATGGCAAATGTGTTAATATACTTAAAAACAAGTGGACTAATGCCTGGCATATAGTAAATTTGTTGCAAGATAATACTTACCTTAAAATGCTACAAAAGCAAAGTGATCTCTACAAAGTGATTTGCATGTGTTTTAGTACATCTTTTTATTTTTTGATTGATTTCAGAGAGAAGGAGAGAGAGAGAGAGAGAGAGAGAGAGAGAGAGAGAGAGAGAGAGAGAGAGATTTGTTGTTTCACTTATTTACACATTCATTGGTTGATTCTTGTATGTGCCCAACCTGAAGATCAAACCTTAACCTTGGTGTATGGGGATGGCACTTTAAGCAATTGAGCTACCCTGCTGAGGCTAGGTCTAGGTACATTTTTTTAGCTGAAGCCCGGTATACCTAAGTGTTATGCTTCATTTGCACAAGAAAGCATAGCACCCCCTGCTGAATTGGGTCAGGTCAATATCGCTCCCAAACCCCTATTGGCACTGTGGGAAAGATGACCCCTGACTTCTTGTTTACTTTGTGGTCTGGGACCCCTATTCCAAGTCCTACCCATTTATCAACACTATCCATGCTTTCCTTATGCTTTATCTCTGTATTGATTCTTTTTTTTTTAATATATTTTATTGATTTTTTACAGAGAGGAAGGGAGAAAGATAGAGATAGAGAGTCAGAAACATCGATGAGAAAGAAACATCAATCAGCTGCCTCCTGCACATCTCCTACTGGGGATGTGCCAGCAACCCAGGTACATGCCCTTGACCGGAATTGAACCTGGGACCTTTCAGTCCGCAGGCCGACGCTCTATCCACTGAGCCAAACCGGTTTTAGCTCTGTATTGATTCTTTATGGATTCTCTGATGAATAGAGACTTGGGAATTTTTTTCAGTTCTGTCCCCATAATTGTGATTTTCCAAAATAAGTAGTCCCTGTGTTACCAATTACAAAACATCAGTGTGGAAGTGATCAAGAGAGACGCAGAGAAATGGAAGGTAAACAATGTGGGAAACTACATGGTAACGTTGTTGGAGCAGGCCTATTGTTGCAACCAGATAGATGAACTCTGTTATGGAGCAGATTCCCAGAAGATCCACAGAGTCCATTTAGAATTTAAATAACAGCCTTTATTCACGAATTCGAATCCGGGCTCAAGCCTTAGCTGACGCAGCAGCAGACAAGAGCCCTGAACATCAGTTGCAAGTTGCTTTTATCCCCTCGTTTTGGGGAGCTATTTTGCAAAAGCTAGTGGCTGATCTTTAATCTGCAAAAGCTATCTTTACTTCGGGGTAACTGGCAGGATTTGGCTGGTGCTCTGGGTCCGAGAAGCAGGATGTGTGGGTTTGCAGGTAAGCTAGAAAAACAGCTGGCAGCTGCTGCCAACAGGGTCACACAATTTAAAATTTTTCATTTTTTTATACTTCAGTCTATTGTTCCTAACCTAAGGTGCTTCTTACCCCCAGCTCCTTACAAACTCAAGACTCAATCTACTTTAAGGTTATGGAGGAAACTTAGTCTCTGGAGGAAAAGGAAAATCTTCGTTCTGCCACTTACGGTTATTTATAATTGCACAAGCATGACTCAGGTGCCTGACATTCTTGTAGATATTGTCACATGAGCCTTTTAAAACACAACAACTCTCCTGGCCAAGTGGCCCAGTTGATTGGAGTGGTGCCAGGTCAGGGCGTGTGTGGGAGGCAACAGATTTCTCTCTCTTTCAATCTTTCTCTCTCACATAGATGTTTCTCTCTCCCTCTCCCTCCCTTCCTCTCTCTCAAAATCAATAAAAATACATCTTAGGTGAGGATTTAATATAAAAATGTAACAACTCATTGATTTTTCTGCCCCTTGGCTGTAGACAGTAAACTTGAAGAGTACAAGCAAAATGGGATGAAAGACCCTTTATTTTATGACACACCATCTTAACCAAACGGCTACCCAGAATATGGCAGAGACATTTATGTGCCTTTTGATATGATGCCTTGAGGGGGACACAGCGCTTCTGTGGTATTCTTGCCCAAAATACAACGCAAGTAAGATCTATAGTTTTCAAACTGTTAAGGTCATGAAAGACAAAGAAGACAAACACCATTCCAGATTGCAGGACACCACAGATACATGACAAATAAGTGCAACACACCATCCTGGGGTGGGTCCATTGTTGTAAAGGACCATGTAGGGACAACTGACCAAATTTAAATTTTGGACACAGTAATGTCTCAACATCAAATTTCCTCATCATGATAATTGTACAATGGTTATGTCAATGAAAAGAACCTGAATCTCTGAAAGTATTAGAAAGATTTTTACTTAGGCCTTTCCAAGGACTATAGCCCAAGAGAATAACTCCAAGAAATTTGTAAACAGTGCCCTAACTTTGGAAAAGTGGGGGTGCTTATCTAGGCAGAGGAGTAAGCAAAAATACATCTAGTGCTTCAGAAGTTTCAACTAGGGTGCATACATTTTAATGATTAACAGTTTTACAGCAAATGGAAGAAATGTACAGTATAGGAAAGGTAAGGTGCCCCCTGGTGTCAGGGAGTCCGGGGATAGGGTCTGAAAGTAATTAAACTGCATTGAAACTAGTTTATTTCCAGATCACAGTTTTTAGCACAGTAGATTGAATGGAATTAAATATCAATATTAATTGAGGAGTGTGGAAAAGCAAAATCTAGCCACAAAGGTCATTTTGTTAGAAAAACAAATCCCAGAGTACTTTTTATTTCACATACACATTTAAGTTGTTTTTCCCCCTCTCAGGTGAATTTTTATCAGGATGTACCAAGAACAGGGCACTGATTTCCATACTTAATGGTCTTTTGAGTTGAAACTGTAAAAGATTGGAGTGGCGAGCACACAACAGAATATACAGATGATGTATTATAGATTGTACACCTGAAACCCTATATAATTTTATTAACCAATGTCACCCCCATAAATTCAATTTAAAAAGTTTAAAAAAGAGAAACTATAAAAGATATGACCATCCCCCTGGTTTGTGCCTTAGTAAAAAATGTTAGGGCAGCTCATTGCTCTCCTTTGGCTGTTAAGCTGAAGCACCCTTTCTTTTCTCAGTCATGTAAGAGAATGTCCTTAGTGAGACATTGGAGGATTTAGGAATGAAGGGAATATGATGTCCCAAGTGGTTCAGAAAGAAAAGCAATGCCATGTAAATGTAAATGACTCTGAGAGAGAATACAGAAAGCAAACGAGGCAGCTCGTTACTTGTGAATCTGATTCAATTATCAGAGTTTTTGTTATTCTAGGAACTTTTCTCTAAGTTTGAAATTATATCAGAGTGAAAAATTACAAAAATGTTTTCTGAATTAGCGACACTTATGCAAATGTATAAATTTAGCCTCTTTGTCAGTTATGTATGTGGACAGTGAAATGGTTAATTTATATCAGATATATTTTTCTCTTACTATCTTTACTTTGCACTATAAAAAACAACAACCAATAGTAGTGCTTTTCTTCACATTTGTATGGATTTGAGGAAATTACTGCCTTTTCCTCTGGAGAAATAATCTTCAGACAAAAAAGAAGTAGTACCACATTATGAAATCTGCAAATCCCAGAAGTCAACAGCTTACAGACAACACTGGCGGTGGGATGAAAACAAGTCTCACAGGAGACAGACAAGCACGGGTAAGGACTGCAAGCTGGGGAAATCGTAGTTTTCATTCCAACTGCCTGCCTCCATTGGACCCAAGAGAGAATCTCCAAGGCATTTAAGGCAGCGGTTCTCAACCTGTGGGTCTCGACCCCTTTGGCGGTCGAACGACCCTTTCACAAGGGTCGCCTAAATACATCCTGCATATCAGATATTTACATTACGATTCATAACAGTAGCAACATTACAGTTATGAAGTAGCAACGAAAATAATTTTATGGTTGGGGTCACCACAACATGAGGAACTGTATGAAAGGGTCGCGGCATTAGGAAGGTTGAGAACCACTGATTTAAGGGGTCAAATCAGAACATATCTGGTGTCCGATGAACCCTGCAGGGTTACTTGCCTCAGAAGTTGGTGATCAGCTTAGGCCCTGAAGCAGAGACAGACACTGAGATTACCAAAGCAAAAAATAAATAAGGTGGAAATAGTGTTTCCTTCCAAATAAACTGGCTTTGTAATCACCTTTCTTCAAGCCTAGCTAGAGCTTTCTCCCCTGTTGCTGCAGGTACGCATTGCCTTATACTAGAAGTGAAAAGGTGAACTTTGCGGTGCCGGGAATGTACCCCAATGGCCAGGAAGTCTGCAAGTACAGGAGTCAGCCTTCCATGTGCTCTCACAGGCCTGGCCTTCCTTCCTTCGGTCCCAAGACCTGCCCCCAAGGTCAGCCTGAACTTTGTCTATAAGCCTGGAGACTACTGAGTCACACTGGCATAGGATCACACAGGTATGAAATGTCCACCAGTTTAAAAAAACAAAATTGCTGTTGCTCTTGGGCCTGCGCTGGTTCCCCACCCCAGTTTTTGAGGGTGTGGCCGTGGCCATGGGGCTGTGGCTGAGCTCTGAGACTGTGAATGGGTGGGCACTGGTGCCACATGGAGGTAGGGCAGTTGTGCATGTTTAGCAGGAGCCCTGCCCACCGGGGTTCAGTGTCCGCATGTGGTCAGTATGGAGTCTGCAGGTGGGCATGGAAGACAGGATCTTAGATTCCTGTTGCAAGAACTGGTCCAAAAAGCCAAAACTGGGCGAAATCACATGCCTCCTCTGCTTAATGTCATTGAAGGCCTCCTTCAGGTGGAGCTGCTTGGTCTTCATGAGGTAAGCCAGGCAGGTGGTGGGCAAACGGGAGATCCCAGCTACTCAGTGGACCAGGACCTTGCCTATTGTTGCTTAAAAGTAGAAGCTGTTGTCAGCCGCCATGATCCACTTGTAGTGTAGAAGGGTCAGGCAGGCCTCCGAGGTCCTCGGTGAGACACTCAGCAGGACCACGAGGAGCAGGTAGGTGAGGATCTCAAACTTGGATGCATGGTTGGCACTTCCAAGGTTGAGGAACGGCAGGGCTCAGAAGATGGCCTGCAGCTGATGTTGAGCACCGGTTTCTCACCCTGGCTCATGAGGGCTCTCTCAAGTGTGGTAAATGTTTCCCTCCACATCCCGCGTGGTTCAGGGTTCAGGATCTGGAAGAGGAGCCACACACAAATGAAAGAGAAGAGACAAGAGATAATTTGGAAATATTGGGGGGCCAGGCGGGTAAGTCCAACTCAAGGGGAAGGACTTCCACTGGTGCTCAGGCTGCACCAACCTTTTATTTGGTTTGGGATCCACCCATAGGATAGCCCTTAGGCAGGGAGGTTCCAGTGACACACAGGCTATTCTTATCAGTAAGGATTTACATGACTAAAGGTGGGGATGTTGCTTCTGCTACCATTATCTGGATTAACAGAGGTGGTGCACAGCTCTGACCTTTGCTAGGGCTTCAAAGGTCACCAGCCTTCCAGGTTCTCTGTCTACACCTCTCTGCTAGTGAAGACAAAAGGCAGTTTCCCACACTCAAGTTTCAACTTCTCTTGTGAAATGGGCTTTACATTCATGCTACACTCAGGATGTTCTGAGTAGAAGGTCTCATAACCCCCTTTGAGGAAGTAGATGTGACTAGAAAGATTCCAGGCCATCTTGTAGGCTCAGTGCCCAACCTGACCAGGCTCCTCAACACCTCAGAAGCCCTATTTTATACTTTTATAAATCTCTGAAATGGTATAATTATCCCACACATTTCCCCCAATGTAATTAAATACAGATTTCATGCAAATTTTATTATTTCAGTTTGAGTTGGGATGGATTCATTAGCAATAATAAAACAATTCTGCTATTGATGAGGTTAATGTTTCTGGTATAGTATATGTTGTGCCCAGATTTCAAGATTCCCAAGGGCCCACCAGGGAGCCAGCGAGTCCGATGCAAAAGCAAAGAGTCATTTATTTCAAACCTAGGTTTGGCTCCCCTGCCCCCCCGCTTACTGGCACAGTAGCAAGTGGCAGAGAGAGCGAACTCTGTGTGGAAAGAGGCTTTATAGCGGGTTGGGGCAAGGGGAGGAGAAAGGACTGTGGGCCCTGCCGATTGGCCAGGCGCAAGTCGGTGTCTTGTCACACAGGATGTGGTCATGTCTATGGCGACTTCTCTTGATTGTCATTGGCCAGTTCAAAGAAGTCCTGGGTGTGGCCAGCAGCGGCTTGGCTTCCAGGAAGAAGCCTTGCTGAGCACATGGCCAAGGTAAGATGGAGGGCATACTCCTTAGCCTGGGGCAAGGTGGAGGGGGTAGTCCTCGCCCTTTCAGTATAGAGGTTTCCTCTCACATATTCATAAAAAGATAAGATTTTTCATTACTGGCTATATGGCTCAAAATCATAGAGATGCTAAGTAATTATGAGTGATGTTAAATTTAAAGAACTTTAGGATGTACCCCAAATGTTCTAAGTTGGTCTTAAAAGTTGCTTTAAGTCTAAAAGTAAATGTTTAAATCACATCTTGAGCTCACTTATATATTCAGCTTCACTCATCTCTACCCCGTTACTTCACATACTGGTGGAAGCTTGAGGTGGTGGCAGGGCCCTTAAACCAGATGATAGAACATCTGGAAGATGTAGTATATTTGGGAAATATTGATATTTAATTCTATTCAATAAACTGAGCTACAAACAATGTATGAGAAGAAAAAGACCATGTCCTACATATGCAATGTAACAATCACAAGTACTATGTAAAATCACAATTTTACAAAACTATGTAAAATTAAGGAAGAAACCCCCATTTCTGAATTTTCTGTTTATTCATTTTGCTACTTCATCATTTGCTTTGTTAATATTCATTAGCAGGATTTCAAACTTCATTCATTCATTCATTCATTCATTCACTCAATTCAAATTACAATTACTAAAAGGGAAAAAAAGACCCCATGCCAAGCTTCCTCTTCTGAGAGTGCAGGTACTCAGATACTGTGCACCTTTGTTCTCTGTTAGTAGAGGAACAGGGCCTTTGCCTCATTGTATCCAACTCTCTTCCTTGCTTGCAAATCTTCCAGGCCCTTCAGGCTCTGTTCTGCCTCAGAGCATTTTTCACTTGAACTTGACTGGCCTCTGGACTGGTTCTTTCTCATTGCTCGGTTCCCAGAACACCTAGTCCTCTTGCCAGCCCACCTCTAGTGGAGGACTGACTGTCTCACAAACTCTAGGGTCCTGGAGGCAACACAGAGAATAGCTATACAGGACTCTCCCGATCCAAATGCACAATTTGCTTCAATACATCCACGAGATATTATGAACATCTGATGTGGGTCAATATAAAGCACAGATGATCACTTCTGTTTTTTTGCATTTGTATGTTTTGGTTTCTTTCTTTCTTTTTTTTTTCAAGAGTTCTGAAGTTAGATTGTTTGATTTTAATCCAAACTCCCCCGCTTCGAGGTTGAGATTTTGAGTAGTGTATGCACTCCCTTAGAGTCAGTTTCCTAGACTCTTAGGGTTCTGTGAGGACCTAATAGGAATATTTGTAAAATTGTTGGACCAAGGCATGGCACTTTCAATACTCAATAAATAAGCTATTGTTGTTGTAAATATTCAGTTATTCCCTGAATAAATAAATATGACAGTCATAGTAGCTATATATGTCTATACAGGCGGGTAGTTAATCACTTTAACTACGAACAATCATGCTTAAGCTACATAATCTTTACTCCCTGGAATGGAGATAAGAAACGCCCTAACCTTTGGAACAGAAATTGATAGGATTAAAATCAACTGGTATAAATACAGATGTAATAAGACAATAAAAACCAGAACTTGGCTGGAGATCCTGGCTAGGCTGCTGATCAACTGAACACTGTCTCTGTCCACACCTTTGGGGACCCCTGGACATGCTGGGGTTGGACCCCAACACATAGCCTTCCAGCAGGGGAAACTTAAGAACCTATAAAGGTATCAGGACCCAAGTTCCAGATTCTTCCATAATTAAACCATTTACATGACCTGAGTTAGTCCCTCAAGGCCCCTGACCCTGTTTCCTCATCATGAACCTGAAAGAGAGGTGGGCAGGGTGGAGGGACCTCAAATGTGTGGCACATAGGGAAGACAGATGATACAGACCAGGGTAGGAAGGTATTATTCAGCATGACCATGTTCTAAAATCCCAGGGCACAAGGTATGTGAGATAAAATGCAGTGCCCTCCTACCCCCAACAGGAGGCAGCACACTGATCCTATTTTTCTTAAATTTTCCAAAATAAATTCCACTCCTTCCATAACATTGGTTTACTAAATCCTTTACATTTTTTATGATCATAATTCTTATTCCAGAATAAAAGTTCCATAGCACTATCTATTTATATAAAAACCCTGGGTGTAATGTCATGACTGAGGCTTGACCAACCGGAAGGAAGTCAGTCCTGCAGGGGTTGTCTTGGCAATGGCTGTGCTCTCCCCGAGCTGTTTCCCATGAGGGTGAGTTGAGGCAGGAAACGGCCCTTGGAGTGTGAAGGCATCTACACTAATAAAAGAGAAAGATGCAAATTAACTATCACTTCATCACTCCACTACACCCACAAGCCATGCCCACCAGCCAATCAGAGCGACTATGCAAATTAACCCAATTAAGATGGTGGCGGCCATGGAGCTGGAGTGAGCAGGAGGCTGGGGCTGCCCCTGGCGATGGAGGAAGCCAAGCTTCCCGCCTGCCCTGGGTGGCCCTGGTCTCTACTCAAGGCTACAAAGTTTCAATTATAGAAGACAAATAAATCCCAGTCGCCCTGGCCTTGGCTCAAGGAAAGGCTAGGGTTGCCAGGGCAACCCAGGTTTCTGACTGGACCTGGGCTCCGCTAGTGGTAGTGGGGGGAACCTCTCCTGCCTCCTCAGCAGCACTAAGGATGTCTGACTGTAGCTTAGGTCTGCTCCCTGCTGGCAAGTGGACATCCCCCGAGGGCTCCTGGGCTGCCAGAGAGATGTCTGACTGCCAGCTTTGGCCCAATCCCCTGGGAGCAGGCCTAAGCCAGCAGGTGGACATCCCCCGAGGGGTCCCAACCAAGGTACATGCCCTTGACCGGAACCAAACCTGGGACCCTTTAGTCCGCAGGCCGACGCTCTATCCACTGAGCCAAACCGGTTTCAGCAAGCCTCTAGTATCTTTATAAAGTGTGCCGCACCAGCATGGCAAGGGTGAACTTGAGTGGGGGCGTCTGAAAGGCTTAGAAAAGACAGACAAGAGAATGAAAGCTGGGTCTCAGTGGGGCGCTGCTTCCTTGAGAGACAGCAACCATGCCCACAGCCATTTTATAGCAGATGCCACAAGGCAAGGTAAGGACATGATCAAGATGTTTACAACATTCTCCTGGGTTGTAATCCTACTCAACAACATTCACCTTAATTCTATCAAGCCGATATCACTCAGGCATGTGGGGCCATGTGTTTGGACCATAGGTTCAAGCTTACAACTATAGCTGTTGGCTATAATTGGGCGGGGAGGGCCCTGCCCTCCAAGCTGGGACTTGCACATGGCAATGAGAGGACTGTGCCCTCTTATCAGTCCAAGGCTTGAACCTGTCCAAAAACACTGTAGTGGCTCCCCACAATAAAGTTTTAATACATTATAGTAGAGGTTGTGGTGGTACTGTTTTACCCACAGCGTCTACAGGAATTACTGCAAATTTACTTCTTGGTGGAAGAATCTTTCATTCCCAATATAAATGACCAATTCCATTAAATGAAACTTCAATTTCTAGACTCAATATAAACAGTGAAGTTGCTAAAACTATTAAAAAGGCCCAATTTCTCATTATTGATGAATGCACCATGGCATCCAGTCATGCTATAAACGCCATAGACAGATTGCTAAGAGAAATTATGAATTTGAATGTTGTATTTGGTGGGAAAGTTCTCCTTCTTGGAGGGGATTTTCGACAATGTCTCAGTATTGTATCGCATGCTATGGGATCAGCCATAGTGCAAATAAGTTTGAAGTTCTGTAATGTTTGGGGATGTTTCAGAAAGTTGTCTCTTAAAACAAATATGAGGTCAGAGGATTCTGCTTATAGTGAATGGTTAGTAAAACTTGGAGATGGCAAATTTGATAGCAGTTTTCATTTAGGAATGGATAGTATTGAAATCCCCTGTGAAATGATTTGTAATGGACCCATTATTGAAGCTACCTTTGGAAATACTGTATCTATAGATAATCTTAAAAATATATCTAAATGTGCAATTTTTTGTCCATAGTTGAGTGATGATTCCATTGATTCAACAGTTAATGCTGAAAAGGAAAATTTTGCCATCGAATTGATTGGCTGGCTCTCCCGCTAAGCTGTAAGCTCTGGAAGGCAGAGATCTTTGTTTTGTTCATTGACATATCCCTAGCATGGATGACCTTCCTGTGCTTGACCCCTCGACAGTGTCTGACACATAGCAAACGTTTGCCGAAGCTGTTGAGGAGCTTGAGTGAGAGGCCTGAGGTATGTGCAATATGTGTCCCGGCACATGATAGCTTGGGGTTTTTCCCATAACTCTCCCTCTGCTGTGTTAGTCACGAGTTAGTAGGAATTCCCATCCTCAGCCCTCTCTCTCGTTACTTCTAAACGTGTGTGACTAACCACAAGGAGCCGGTCAAGGCTGTGAATCTCCAGTCCTCAGGATTGGGGTCCCAGAAGGGATCAGGGAGTGGAGACTGCTTAGCACGGCCTTGGCAAGAGATGGGGCAGGGTGTGTCCTAGGCAGAACTGCCTGGTCAAAAAGGTTGCCCCACCCAGTGAACCATGATGGAGCACCCTGTCCAGGCCCCAAACGTTAAACACGGTGCCCTTGGCCACACAGCTAGAACCTGCTGGAGCGAGACAACCCCACCCAGCTATGTGCCTTGTAGCCTTGGGCTACACCCAGTTATCTGCCTTGTAGCCTTGGGCGTTCCCCTCTGTCCCCTTGTCTGCTTTTGCCATCTCCAGCTTCCAAACAATTATTTACTGAGCGCCTGTCATGAGCTAGCCACTGTTCTAGACAGCATCAGCGAACAAACATCCATGAGCTGATCTACAAGACTTGAAAAAAGCCAAAGATCACATTACAAACTGTGCCTTGAGCTCCAGGATGGAGTTGCTGTCTTCCGAGAGGGGTGGGGGCTCTATGAGGGGCAGTGTTGGGAGGCAGAGACAGAAGTCCAGCTCTTTAAACTTCTGTAGAAGACCTTCGTGCTTCTCCCCTGTCCACCTGAACAACCTTCCACACACCCTGGCCTCAACCTTAGAACCTGCTCTCCACACACAGCCCTTGCACCTCAGGGTGGGACTTGTCACAGTCTGTGGTTCAGAAAAAAGATGGGTTTCAGTGTTGTGGGTTGAAACAGACAGGAGACCGTGTGACCTGACACTGTCTATGGTATCACTAAAGATCAGATTGGAAGAATAGGAATTAACTTTGACACTGTGATTGCCTCTTTAGATCAAAAGAAGGAAGGCTGGTTTGGTGGCAGTGGATCCTTGAGGACAGAGTTTTAAAAAGGAAATGTTGTAAAGCAAATTGGAATGAATGGTAATTGTCAGTTCTGGCTGGTGGCAACGTGATTGTTTATGATTTGATTCTTGTGTGTGGTGAGTATATCGATTAGAACAGCAGTTCTCAACCTGTGGGTCGCGACCCCTTTGGGGGTCAAACAACCCTTTCACAGGGGTTGCCTAAGACCACTGGAAAACGCATATATAATTACATATTGTTTTTTGTGATTAATCACTATGCTTTCATTATGTTCAATTTGGAACAATGAAATTGGGGGTCACCACAACATGAGGAACTGTATTAAAGGGCTGTGGCATTAGGAAGGTTGAGAACCACTGGATTAGAATGAAGTGGTGGTAGGTAGGGACAGAGCATTTGGGATCATTTCCAGCTTTGTCACTTATTACTTGTGTGACCCTGCGCAGTGACTCAGCCAACCTCCCCTTTCTTGTTGTTACAAAGATTGAATGAGTTTATATAGAAAGCATTTATGCTGGGCACATGTAACAAGTATTGAAGCAGTAGCGGCTGCTGTTCTTAGTACTAAGTATATGGTTACATCATTGTCAGTTAATCAACAAAAGGATTTGTGGGATTTTCTAACTGCATAGAAACCCCGAAGTTTTGATCCAAGAAGTTCTGTCAAGGCCCGGAGACTTCCTGGAAGCGGGCCTGGTGTGTGGAGTGCACCGTGGAGACCCAGATCATGAGCGAGAAGTGGAGGGAAGCCCTGAAACCATGATGCCCAAAGCATTTGCTTGTGTGCATCCGGGGGTGGGGGTGGGGGAGGGTGGGGGAGGAGTAAGGGGAGGAAAGGTTTCAGAAAGAATTCGTAATTTACGTACAGGAAGCATGAATTCCACAAAGCAAGACACAAGGCTGTTTTCATACCCTTCCAGACAATCAGACTTTTTCTTTCTTAAAAATGATAGTTTCCTTGCTGCCCTTTATCATCCATCTTTCTATTTCACCCTCGCTACCTGGGTGTGTACTCTTACCTCATTGCAAAAGTGGATTATTTCAACACATGCATTTTTTTAAGATGAGAGGTTGTTTGTTCTGCTTTTATAAGTTTATAAGTCTTTGCCTTGAGGAAATAATTTCTTACCTGTATACTGCCTCTAAGTGAAACAACTCCGCCTCCAAACATGTTTATTAACTTCTGATTTCACGCATAACATAGGAAAACAACTCAGATTTTAGTCGTTGAAGGGAAAGAAAAACATTCATGAATCCACGTGGACCAAGTCATAATTCTCTGCGACGCAGATCTCTGTACCTTTTGTTTTTCTTCTTCACTCCTGGACCTCTCAGATCTCCTCACTCTTTCTTCAGAGTCCTCTCATCCCAAACCCGACTTTCATTTCTAAATAAATAGCAGTGACTGCTTATTTGTCATGGGTAGAAGCAGCTACAGTGTGCAGGGCACTCAATGCCTATCTGTGAATAACGGATTACGGCCATACCACCCTGAACGCGCCCGATCTCGTCTATCTGTGAATAACGGTCCCTGATCTAAGCGGACTGTTACTGAGAGAAGGGGCTACACTGGTTGAATCCACCACATCACCTGCAGGTTACCTTCCTGCGCCTTGTGCCTGACCCCTCCACAGACTCCCCACCCACTGAGGTCATCAGAGACCCCTCTCCTTACAAATCAAATACCCCGGGCAGTCCTGATTCTGATGCTGAATCTTGGCCCTCCTTGGCTGCAGTCCCCTGCACTTCCATCACCAAAAGGTTCAGGGCAGCCAGACAAAGCAGATGAATTTTTTTAATTTTATTTTTCAGATGAACTTATTTATTTTCCATTGTTCTTTTAGAGAGAGCGGAAGATATTTTTTCATTGATTTTTAGGGAGAGTGGAAGGCGAGGGAAAGACCAAGAAAAACATCGATGTGAGAGAAACACATTGATTGGTTGCCCCCTGAATCCACTCCGACCAGGGCTGGGGCCGGGGAGAAGCCTGCAACCAAGGTAGGTGCCCTTGCCGGAAATGGAACCCGGGACCCTTAGGTCTGCAAGCTGGTGCTCTATCCACTGAGCCAAACCGGCTTGGGCAAAGCAGGTGAACATTTAAAACAATGCACATTTCACATGACCCCACATTCAACTTGTGCGACTCTTTTTTATGGAAACACACAAATCCTCAGGGACAGGTACAAGGATGTTCATTGCAGTGTAATAAAAGAAATCATTAGAATAACTTATAGGGGAAATGGTGTGTCATATAAGAAACGTCCAAACTTGTAGAGAATTTTTATAGGAGTTTATTTGGGCCAAATTGATGACATATGCCAAGGACCAAAATCTCAAATGCTCCAGAGAATAACAGTTTTGCAGTTTCTTTTATGCATTTGAAATTAAGGAGGGAAAGGAAGGAAGATGGGAGAAAGCATGGCGGGGATTGGATTATAGGAGAGTTAAGATTTTGTACTCTCTTGAGGGTTAATACTCCCTTGAAGGGGCATTAGTTTTTAAAGGTATTACATTTAAAAGGTGCGTAACCTAGATGCACAAGAACAATGGACAGGGCTGGCTTGCAATCTTTCACTAAAGAAGTTATAGGCCTGGGGCTTGTTGGCCTTTTGAATGTCTCTTTGGAAAAATTCAAGAACTGTCTAAGTCCTTTGCCTATTTTTTTAAATCAGATATTTTTTTTCGGGGAGGGCTACTGAGATATGTGAGTTCCTTATTTATTTTGGACCTTAACCCCTTATCAGGTATATGGTTTACAAATATTTCTCCCATTCCTAGGCTGCCTTTTCATATTTTTGGATTGTTTCTTTTGCTGTACAGACGCTCTCACATTTGATGTAGTCCCATTTGTTTATTTCCGCTTTGGTTGCTTGTGCCTTTGGTATCATATCCATAAAATCATTGCCAAGACCAATGTCTGGGAGTTTTTCCTTATGTTTTCTTCTGGGAATTTTACAATTTCATGTCTTACATTTAAGTATTTTAATTCATCTTGAGTTATTTTTTGTGAGTAGTGTAAAATAGGAGCCCCGTTTCATTCTTTTGCATGTAAGTATCCAGTTTCCCAATGCCATTTATTGACGAGACTATCCTCTCCCCATTGAGTATTCCTGGCTCCCTTCCTTGTCAAGTATTAGCTGACTGTGTATGCATGGGTTTATTTCTGCTGAGCCCTGGGTCTTAGTCACTCTGTTATAAACACAACAGAGGTCCTGCTCTCTTGTGGTTTATATTGTTAGTGAGTAAATATACCAGTGAATTCTCTAGTACATTACTTTCATAAAAAAGAAAAAGAAAAACAAAATCTCGAATTCTCCCTGACCCAATTAAGAAGTACAAATTGGCAGTTATAAAAAGTTACGGGAGGCTTCCCCCGGCCGCATTTTGAGCAGCGCACCCGGAAGGCCAGGCCTGCGGGGCAAGATGGAGTTCCTGCAGGTCCTGAGGCGAGGACTGCAGCAGGTCAGCGGCCACAACGGCCTCCGAGGCTGGCTGCGAATGCTCTTCAGGGCAAATGATGTGAGGGTTGGTACATTAGTGGGGGAAGACAAATATGGAAACAAGTACTATGAAGACAACAAGCAGGTTTTTGGCCGTCACCGATGGGTTATATATACTACTGAAATGAATGGCAGAAATACATTGGGGGATGTGGATGGAAGCATGGTGCCCCCTGAATGGCACCGTTGGCTTCACTGTATGACTGATGATCCTCCAACAACAAAACCACCTACGGCTCGTAAATTCATTTGGACAAACCATAAATTCAAACTGAGTGGCACTTCAGAGCAATATGTACCTTATTCCACCACTAGAAAGAAGAGTCAGGAGTGGGTCCCACCTTCAATACCTTACAAGTAAAGACAGTGAACAATTTAAGCATGTAAAATATGAGGCTTTTCATGTAATTGCACTTTTGCTGCTTACTGTTAATTAAAATTATTTGATTAAACAATGAAAACAAAAAAGTTATAGGATGTAAATTCAACATAGGAAACATAGTAAATCATAATGTAATCACTATGTGTGATTGTCAGATGGGTTTATTGGGGTGATCGTGTGGTAAATTATGTCTAATTTACTAGGCTGTATACCTGAAACTAAAAATAATATTGTATGTTAGTTGAAAAATAAATATAAATTTTAAAATATTCTCCCTGACCCTACACAATCTGGGATCTCTCGCAAGCTGGCAGTCAGACATCCCTCTGGAAGCCCGGGAGCCCTTAGGAGATGTCCACTTGCCAGCGGGGAGCAGGCCTAAGATATAGTCGGACATCCTTAGCGCTGCTGAGGAGGAAGAAGAGGCTCCGTCCACCACCGCTGTACTGGCAGCCATCAGCCTGGCTTGTGGCTGAGCAGAGCTCCTCCCGTGAGAGCAGGGGACAGCGCCTGCATTGAGCGCCTGCCCCCTGTTGGTCAGTGTGTGTCATAGTGACCAGTCATTCCCAGTTGTTCTGCTGTTAGGGTCAATTTGCATATTACCCTTTTATTATATAGGTTTTTTGTCTAGTGTCACTCTGGCTCCTATGACTCCCCTTATTTTCCTCTCCATCTAATGCCAAACACATTCAGACACCTCCATTTCTCTGAAGCTGCTTCTGTCAAAAATCCTATGACCTCCATGTTGCCAAGTTCAATGGCTATTTCTCTGTATCTCTTCACTATCTCTCAAACGTCCACTCACCTTTTTGAAACACTTTTTTTTGTTTCTATGATTCATCACTCTCCTACCTCATTGCTCTTTCTCAATCACCTATACCCTATATAAATAATTCTCAAACTTTATACTGCATCAGAATTGTGTGTTTTGTTGACAAAGTAAAAAAGAAAAAGAAAAAAAAAGATGACTGGGCCTCACTCCAGGCATTCTGAATCAGAACAGGCAGTTGGGGTACCCATGTTCCACTATGTTTTAAAGAAATGGCACAAGTAATTCTGGAACAGACTAAAGTTTGGAACCTAGCACCATCCAGGGTTTTAAAATTACATTTGCATAGATTAATTACAATAAAATTACCGAAGTATTTCTTTCACACTTTGGATGATGTAATAATCCCACTTCTAAAATATTGTGCGTAATTGAATGTTATGACAATCTCATTTCTAAAATGAGATTATCTCCATGATTTCAGTCCAGTTGTCAAGGATGCAGGAAAGCACATATTCCCAAAACAAAACAAAACAAAACAAAACAAAGCATACATTTCCTTGGTTCCATCATATGCCAAAAAAACAAGCAACAGCATCCCTGGATCTGGGGTCAGAAGATCCAAGTTCACGTCCAGATGTGATTTTCCAGTTCTGGATAAACCTCAGCTTTGTCTCATCTACAATAGGAGCATTGTCATAATTCTTGCCTAGACATGATTCATTGTTCTATTGGCCTCCCTCCCTCTCTACCGTAGAACCACTTGTTTAAAAGTCCCAGAGGGACTGCTGTAAATGTATCTATTCATCAGTTTCTATCCTGGAGAAATCAGAAGCTTTATCCAAGGCACTGTTTTGATACCTATGCTTGTCTGTTATAATTACTTGAATATACTGAAAGGGGGTTTTGATGAAAGATGAGCGGCTAGATCATAGTTTTATTGCTTTGGGGGACAGACTTTTTTACAAGTCTAGATAGCAAAGCAGAGATTAAATGTAAAATTAAAAAAATTTATGAATATGACAGAAAAGTAAGATTTAGGTTAATTTCTAAGTAGAAGGTCTGACAAATCTCAAAAACGTCTATGCTCATCTCCTGTTCCATTTGTGTGTGTGTAAGGTGCAATCCCTGCAGAATTCTGATTATATGTAGGATGTGACTGGATGGAAATAGGTGCATAAACAGAGGAACTGGGCAGATCTGGTTGGAGTACTTTTTTCTTCTTCCTCTCAACTTATATAACAAACATTTGGTAGCAAGCTGCCATCAACACAGTTCATACGACGTGCTCTGGCACCTTGATGAAGCCTCAGCTCTCTCCTCTTTATGTGATCTGACCACCACCATCTATGAAGTCAGGTATGATAATATTCCAGGCCTGTGTAGTCCATGGTGGTAGCTTTTAGCTACATGTGGTCATTTAGATTTTAAAATAAATGAATTAAAATGAAATAAAATTAAAAATTTACTTCCTCAGGCACATTAACCTCTTTTCAAGGATCAATAAAACACACGTGACTAGTGGCGAGTGTTGTATTTGGAGATGTTTTTGTTTGTCAGGCTTGGGTGCTGCTAAACATCCTACAATAGATAAGACAGACACCTCTCCCCACAAAAAGAAATTTCTGGGCCAAAATAACAGTAGTGCCAAAGTTGAGAAAGCATGCTCCAGAGGTAAGATTCTGTTAGACTGATGGTTGGCATCAGGCCATCAGCACAATCTGAGATCGTGATGGGACACAGATCACTTAGGATTTAACCCAGGCCATTATCTCTAAAACTGCAGGCTACAGACTTTATGGAATTCTTTTACGGAATATAAAACGGATGTACCGTAACTAATTAGAATGACATTGGTTGGGTAGAGTCCCTGGAATATTTAAACCAATCTGCATATCATGAATTCTATTAACTTCCTTAAATAAGAGCTCACTTTTCACAACTCTTATGCTGATTAACAAGCCAACTGATTTTACCAATGAAAATCCACTTTGTGACGCTCGTTATGTGAATCAGCCAAACCTCTGGTACTGATGGCCAAGAGGAAACTGGAGTGGTTGAACTATAGTTTTGAACTATGACAAAAACACATGAGGTTTTTAATTTTCTTTTTAAAATTTTAAAACAAATAAAAAGCAACACTTTAACTGATTTAAATATCTAAGCCACCTATTCATCCCACAATATTTATTGAGCACCAACCATATGCTATACACTGTTTTGGGGGTTAAACCAATGAACAACAAAGATTCCTATCATTCTGTCTTAGATTCTAAAAGGTACAGGTGGGAAAAAAAACAACAACTAGAGGAAATATGTTAATTATATTATGCTAGAACAGCATAATATAATTATACTAATTATATTAATAATATAATTACTAATATAATTACTAATTAGTAACTTTGTTACTAATGTTATGGCCCCATCCCATAGCAAAGAAACAGAATTTCTGGAGGATGAGACCCAGAAATCAGGATTTTAAAAAGATTCCCAGGTGATTCTGATGTGCAGCCAAGGTTGAGAACCACTGTGCTAGAAAGTAATTAAGTGCTAGGGAAAAAAGGAAAAAGTTGAGAAGAGTAAAGGGCATTTGGGTACCAAGGGCAGGAGGGCTCATTTCAGCATTCACTCAGCCTCATTGAGTATTCAGTGTTCAGCCTCACTGAGAACCATGCAAACAGGTATCGGGCAGAAGTGTGGTCAGAGGATTGAGAAAAATCTAGAAAAAATGCCCTATGGCAGGAATATGAAGGTGTGTCAGGAGAAGGACAGGTTGCCCAAGGTGGTGGAGCTGTGGAAAGGGGGATGAAGAGATCACAAAGGTGAAAAGGGACTGGTGAGGGTCCTATTGGACATGATACGATCTGATTTACATTTTAGAAGCATCACTGGCTGTCCATTGAGAGCAGACTAACTGAACCCATCTTTTCTGAGTAGATGTGCTTCTAGGGCTAACTTCTGCTTTTGATTAGGTTATTGAAACCTAATGAATTGTAAATACTGGCCCTGTCTTGCCTGATTATAGGTGAGGTCAGATCCTAATTTTCCCCCTAGTAGCCCCCATTTATCTTTATTTTTGCCCATGTCACCTTCTACTTTAAACTCGACACTGCTGGTAGGTTCCAGTTAGGACTCTGGTTTCCAGAAAACTTTCATTCTAATTAGTTACGGTACATCTGTTTTGTATTAAAAATGAATTTTATGCATCTTTAAATCTTTGAAGTCAAAGATTTAAAGCTTTCTCCCAGGTTTGTTCTTTTCCACCCCTGTAGGCCTGATTAATGCCTTGGAGAATGTGCATTCTGACAGCATAATTAAGGCATACTTTTATTGTACTGTCTTAACCTCTGTCACTCAAAGAGGAAGCAAAATAGTATTGATGTGGCTGGAAGAACGAGGTGGCAGTGACTTGTTTTGTTATGTCAGACTGGAGGAGGATATGAGTATTTATTGAAAAAGTGGAAAGATGGTAAATGGGCTTGTAGAGAGAACCTGCTTAGCATCATGCACCTGGGAAGGTGGGGGAGTGACTGGCAGAGCCCTGGAGAGGCTCCTATTTCAAATACAAAGGATACAGTGTCAGAGGGAACAGATGGCATTGGATAAAGAATGGTCCTCCTTACTCAGCAAGGCTGGTTGCTGAGCCCTATAGCTGGATCCAGCAGCTGACGTCTTGCTCATGGAATCAAGGCTGAGTGCCTAACCATGTTCTTCATGGTCCTCTCCGGGCCTGTATTGCCTTTGCAGACAGACTTGGGAAGGCAGTGTGCCCTTCGGACACCTTGGGCTTTCCTTAACTGGCCTCCAAATTGTTGCCTTTACCTGAATTCTAAGTGACCAATTTGTGAAATGTATTCCTCTTGAAGGCCCAAGACATAATGAATGGGTCACTTCTCCCATAGCACTCTGTAATGATAGGAACCGTTCATGTATCAAGGGCTCACAGTGCACCAGGCACTGTAGCTTACTCTCTTATCTATCTATCTATCTATCTATCTATCTATCTATCCATCCATCTATTTATCTCCCATGTTCAAAGGCTGTTAAATTGCATTGTTTACCCATATCTTCAGAAAAAATCCCTTCTACTGCCGTGGTAAACAACCTGCTTCCCTATTTATAATGGTCTGGCCCTCTAGCAACTTCAGCGTGAAATTATAGCTAATTTGCCTACAAACGTCAGGTGGTCATAATAATCTGGTCACTCAGTGTACTGGTATGTTTCATCCATTTCCCTCATTGACAATATGAGGTAAGTATGGTTTTTATTCTGTTGTTCAGATGAGATAAGGGAGACCCAGAAGGACATGCTGAAATTTATACAGAGTCGGGCCAATTCCTCACCCCTGCATGAATAGTTCTGATCATGTTATGACTTGTATTCATTTATTTACCCAGGAGCTTACAGCCTCTTTGAGGAATGGGACAAGACCACACTTGTCTTTAAGTTGTGTCCATAGCTCCTGGCACAGCCCCTTTACACACAGGAATTACCAACTGTTTGATGGAGTCAGTGATACTTAGAATGCCTATCATCATGTTTTGAATTCTCAAGGTTATTTATTTGGCAGAGGATAAGGATAGTTTAATAATAATTGTAACAGAATTTAACTGAAAGAAAAATTTGCCAAGAAACTCTGAAAGAGTTTTCAGATTGGTTCTGAGGCTAAGACACATGGCAAGGGAAGAGAGAGACGCTCTCTTATGCCTGAGTTCTGTTCTTTTTTTAAAATTTTCTTTTTTTTTTATTGATTAAGTTATTACATATGTGTCCTTATCCCTACTTAACCCCCTTCACCCCACTCATGCCCTCATCCCCCAATTGTCTGTGTCCATTGGTTAGGCCTATATGCTTGCATGTAAGTCCTTTGGTTGATCTCTCCCCTTTACCCCCCCCCTCCCCTACCTTCCCTCTGAGGTTTGACAGTCTGATCGATGCTTCTCTGTCTCTGGATCTGTTTTTGTTCATCAGTTTATGTTGTTCATTATATTCCATAAATGAGTGAGATCATGTGATATTTAACTTTCTCTGACTGGCTTATTTTACTTAGCATAATTCTCTCCAGTTGCATTCATGCTGTTGCAAATGGTAAGAACTCCTTCTTTTTTTACCACAGTGTAGTATTCCATTGTGTAGATGTACCACCATTTTTAATCCACTCATCTACTGATGGGCACTTAGGCTGTTTCCAAATTTTAGCTATGGTAAATTGTGCTGCTATGAACATAGGGGCGCATATATCTTTTCTAATTGGTGTTTCTAGTTTCCTGGGATATATTCCTAGAAGTGGGATCACTGGGTCAAATGGGAGTTCCATTTGTAGTTTTTTGAGGAAACTCCATATTGTTCTCCACAGTGGCTGCACCAGCCTGCATTCCTACCAGCAGTGCATGAGGGTTCCTTTTTCTCCACATCCGCTCCAGCACTTGTCGTTTGTTGATTTGTTGATGATAGCCAGTCTGACAGGTGTGAAATGGTACTGCGTTGTCATTTTGATTTGCATCTCTCGGATGATTAGTGACTTTGAACATGTTTTCATGTTTTTTGGCCTTTCTTCTGTCTTCTTCCGAAAAGTATCTATTTAGGTCTGTTGCCCATTTTTTGATTGGATTTTTTATCTTTCTTTTGTAAAGTTGTATGAGTTCCCTGTAAATTTTAGAGATTAAACCATGATCAGTGATAACATTTGCAAATACGTTCTCCCATGCAGTGGGCTTTCTTGTTGTTTTGTTGGTGGTTTCCTTTGCTGTGTAAAAGCTTTTGATTTTGATGTAGTTCCATTTGTTTATTTTCTTTTTAGTTTCCATTGCCCTAAGAGCAGTATCAGTGAAGAAATTGCTTCAGCATATGTCTGAGATTTTGCTGCCTGTGGATTCCTCTAGTATTTTTATAGTTTCCCATTTTACATTTAAGTCCTTTATCCATTTTGAGTTTATTTATGTGTATGGTGTAAGTTGGTGATCTAGTTTCATTTTTTTGCATGTACCTGTCCAATTTTCCCAACACCATTTATTGAAGAGGCTGTCATGACTCCATTGTATATTCATGCCTCCTTTGTTAAACATTCAAGGAAGATCTAAAACCTATCCTCCTCAGACTATTCCAAAAAAAATCAAGAGGAAGGAACACTTCCAAGCACATTCTATGAAGCCAGCATCAACCTAATACCAAAACCAGAAAAAGACAACACAATGAAAGAGAATTACAGGCCAATATCCCTCATGAACATAATGCCAAAATCCTCAACAAAATCTTAGCATATCGGATCCAGCAGTACATCAGAAAAATCATACACCATGACCAAGTAGGATTTATCCCAGGGATGTAAGGATGGTACAATACCCGCAAATCAATAAACGTGGTACATCACATAAACAAATTGAGAGAAAAAAACCACATAGTCATATCAATTGATGCGGAAAAAGCTTACAGAAAGAGAGACTAAAAAAGCAATCCCATTTACCATTGCACTACAAAAATTAAGATACCTAGGAATAAACTTGACTAAGGAGGTAAAAGACCTATACGCGGAAAACTATAGGACACTGAAAAAGGAGCTAGAGGAAGACATAAACAGATGGAAGAACATACCGTGTTCATGCATTGGTAGAATCAACGTCACCAAGGTGTCCACACTACCCAAAGCAATCTATAGATTCAATGCACTCCCCATTAAAATACCAATGGTATATTTCACAGACCTAGAAAAAACTTTCCAAAAATTCATCTGGAATAAAAAAAGACCTCGAATAGCTGCAGCAATCCTGAGAAAGAAGAACAAAGTAGGTGGGATCTCAATACCAGATATCAAGCTGTATTACAAAGCTACTGTTCTCAAAACAGCCTGGTACTGGCACAAGAACAGACATATAGATTAATGGAATAGAATAGAGAACCCAGAAATCGACCCAAACCTCTATGCTCAATTAATATTTGACAAAGGATGCTGAGGTCTGTTCCCATAGGGCTGAGATCAAAATCCCTGTCAGTAGATGAAAATGTAGCTAATGCCGGCAAGCCACAGCATATCCACTGTCTGGAGAGGATGTGCTTTGTTAGTCCAGCATCAGACCATGCACGGCATTATTGGAACCCAACCTGGGAAGGGCTTTCTGATCATTGTGATCTGGACTCAGAGAAGGTTGGGCCATCTCTAGGTGACCTTTTCATGAACATTTATGAACACTTTTAGTCGTCTTAGTAATTAGCTAATTGTAAGTTGTGTGAAACCGTTTATTGCCTTCACTATCTGATAAGCGTAGACAGAGAATCCCCCAAAGGTTGGGTGCCTTTGAAGCCCTAGCAAAGGTCGGAGCTAGGCGCCATCTCTGTTTGTCCGGACAGTGGTAGCTGAAGCAACTTCCCCTTTTATTATTATGTAAATCCTTGCTGATGGGCTAGTCTGCCTGTTGCTGGGGGGTTGCCTGCCTAAGGGCTATGCTATGGGGGTATCCCAGATCAATAAGAGCTTGGTGAGGCCTGAGCACCGGAGGAAGTCCTTCCCCTTGAGTTGGACTTGCCCGCCTGGCCCCCCAATATTCCAAAATTATCTCTTGTCTCTTCTCTTTCATTTGTGTGCGGCTCCTTTTCCAGATCCTGAACCCTGAACCACACAGGACGTGGAGGGAAACACAACAGTAAGTAGCTGTCTTAGTAATGCCGTTAAGGAGGAATAAAATGGGCAGGTTTTCTTTGCTTTGTGTTCCAAAGCTATAGGTTGTGTTTGACAACAGACAAGGTTAAGCAGATGAGGAAGCATGGGTTAATCTGACCCAAGTGCATATAGGAATTTATTAGATGAAAAAGGTGAGATCAAATCAGAGGGGACAATATGGCTTACTGAGTGCCTAGTGCTAGAAAACACCCGACTGTCTAGAAAAAGAAATGGCATCCCAGTTTCATGTTAAATACCAAAATAAATTGCAGAAGGATAAAAATATTAAATATTAAAAATGAATTCATTAAAATATCAATAGAAAATGGGGGAATATTAAAAAAATCTTAGAATGGCAAAGACTTTTTCGAGCATGAAGAAAACCATAAACAAACCCACAAAAAGTTTGATTAATTTGCAATATTAAAAATTAAAATTTTTGCATGGAAAAATACCATAAACAAAATCAAGAGATAAAAGAGAAACTGAGGGAAATGTATTTGCATATGAAAAAGAGCTATTTAAAAATATTAAAAGGGGCTCCTACAAATAAATGTGGAAAAGCTCAACAACTCAATAGGAAGATGAGATGGTTATAGAATGAGACAGTCTAATAAATGGCAACAATCTAAAACAGAATGCAGAATGCTGTGTGTTTTATAAGACCATTTGAAGGGGATATTAATCCTCAAGAGAGCACACAATCTTCTTAACTCCAATCTCCCTTACCTCCCCTCCTGAATTTCAAATGCATAAAAGAAACTGCAAAACTGTCATTCTGGGAAGCATTTGAAATCTTGCTCCCTGGCATATGTCATCAGTTTGGCTCAAATAAACTCTTGTAAAAACTCTACAGTTTTGGACATATTTTATATGGACATAACTATTAAAAAATTAAAAATAGTTTACTAGGAGTCCTAAATGTTTGT
>NW_006287671.1:531563-539202 GCF_000327345.1 Myotis davidii
CTTTAATACAGTTCCTCATGTTGTGGTGACCCCCAATTTCATTGTTACAAATTGAACATAATGAAAGCATAGTGATTAATCACAAAAACAATATGTAATTATATATGTGTTTTCCGATGATCTTAGGCGATCCCTGTGAAAGGGTTGTTTGAGCCCCAAAGGGGTAGCGACCCACAGGTTGAGAACTGCTGACCTAGGGCGAGACAGTCCTTCACTTCCTTAACTGGGAAGATAAGGGTTAGCTTAACAGTTTGTTCACAGACTCCTCTGGTGCTGGTTCTGGTCTGAGGAGAGTCTCTCTCCAGTCAAAGGAGAATTTAATTCCTGCCTTTAGACAGAAAAGGAGTTTTTTCTGTGTTTACTGTTTCTTAATTGCCTTGGGCTTAAAATAATTTTCATGTGAAAGAAGCATATTTTGGAGTGACATTCTGGTTTCCTTCAGAATCATCTGAGAAATTAAAAAAATGTATGTTTCCTGACCTCAACTCCAGAGAGAGTCCATTACATTAGGTTTAAGGAGGGACCCAGCCATGCACATTTGTAATAATTAAGTTGATTCTAACCATCCTTGGAGAAATGTTGCCTCAGAGGGTGTATAGGGAGGGGACCATTGGGGAGGTAAAATTGGGCAAGAGAGGAAGTGAGAAAATCCAGAGAAATTATTTGGTGAAAGAGAGAAGTCTGGGGGGCAGGGGTTAGAGGGCATTTCCTTTCTAATATAGTTTGAGGACAGTTGGATGTTGAAGGTGAGCAGGTCTCAACTACAAATGTGAGGACAAGAGATAAAGTTTAAAGCAATGCCAGGAGGGATAACTCAGGTAGCCACAATATGAGAAAGTTGACCCAACAAAAAGTAAATCCTCAACTTAGAGGTATTCACTCATTCATCTGTGTAAGGAATGTTCAAACCTGCCGAGATTTTTTGTAAGAGTTTATTTGAGTAAAAACTGATGACAATTGCCAGGAAACAAAATCCTAAATGTGTTGGGGCCCAAACCCAGTGAGTCCAGGGGTTCCCAAAGGTGTGGACGGAGTCAGCAAAGAAGGAATGACACGGAGACAGTGCTCAATTGATCATCATAGCCAGGTTCTCTCTTTATTCTCCTGTTACATCTGTATTTATACCACTTGATTTTAATCCTATCCATTCTATTCCAAAGGTTAGGGTGTTTGTTATCTCCATTCCAAGGTCACTACTCTACTGTTCTGTTAAGCTACAAGGAAGTAACTGAAGGAGATTATCCTAAGTAAAGATTATTAGCATAGCTAGATTCTCTAGCCAGGTTCTCTTGCCAGGTTCTCCAGCCAGGTTCTCTCTTTAGTCTCCTGTTACATCTGTATTTATACAAGTTGATTTTAATCCTATCCATTCTATTCCAAAGGTCAGGGCGTTTGTTATCTCCATTCCAAGGTCACTACTCTATTGTTAATGTAAAAACAAAAACACCCTAAAATATTCTTATAGTTGCTGTGGGAGTAGATCTGAGTCTTTCCACATGGAGAGATGACTTCATATTTGCAGGAGGCTCTTTGGGCTAAACCTAAACTGAGTCCATTACTCATTTCCTCTCTGGCTCTTCTTGTGGCTTTTCTTAGATCTTTCAGGAGATTCTGAGCGGCTCCTGTGTCTATGACTACGGTGATGACCTGGGGACTTGGAGTGAGATCTGTGCCGTCTATCTCGGGACCTGCTGTGGTGACGTCTTGGACTCTTGCTCTGATGCCTCTCTTGGGGAGGGGAAGGGCTCCTCCTTTTTGGAGACCGGCTCCTACTTCTCCTGTGGCGCAGTGTGGGAGAGCGACGGGGCTTGTCCAAGTCTCGGTAGCTTCTCCGGCAGGGATCAGGTGATGGTACTCTCTCCAACTTCTCATCCTCTTCTTGCTCTTCTTCACTGGACTCGACATCATCCATGTCCTCTTCTAGAGCGCTAACCGGAGGCTCCAATTGCTCAGCTTCCTCTAGCACATAGCATTTCTGTAGCTGGGACAGAATGATATCACAGACTCTCTCACTGTGTAGTAGTTCATCAATGAACTCATCTACGTGCATCAGTTCAAACGCTCCATTTTGGTTCTGGCTCTTAATTTTTCTATGATCATTGTACAGAGGCTCCAAGTATTTGTAGCAATCAATTGCAGTGCCTGTCAGCCTCATATGAAGCGCTCCCAACATGTGTACATACTTGAAATCTTCATTTTTTATAAACTCAACAATGATATCCTTCTCTGGTTGAATCTGAAGCATCTTCAAGGTCAAACACAGAAAGGGAGTTGGCTTTATGTTGCCACCATAGACGCCACCGACTTAACTCCATGGCTTTATCAACTACAAGTTCAGCCGTAAGTCCGAAGCACTCCTCTTTCCAGTACTTGGACTCATAGATTCGGTCTGAATACCATTTGATTTTAATCCTATCCATTCTATTCCAAAGGTGTTATCTCCATTCCAAGGTCACTATTCTACTGTTCTGTTAAGCTACAAGGTAGTAACTGAAGGAGATTATCCTAAGTAAAGATTATGTAGCTTAAGCATGATTGTTCGTAGTTAAGGTGGTTAACTACCTGCCGGGCACTTAGGTAAGGGGTTTTACTGATTTATTCCCTTCATAAATCCTGTTAATCCCTAACTCCAGGGAAAAATCCCCACCTGGGGAAACAACCTTTCTCGGGGAGGTGGTCCTGGTTAAAACATAGCGCTAAGAGCAGGAGCAAACATATGCCATATATGCCAGGTCCCTTGAAACATATGCTGTGCAGATGTTTCTTCCCTGCAGTGACTGTGTCAAGCAGCAAGGGTGGACCGGCTTCCGGCACAAATGCTCCAGAGAAGGACAGCTTCGCAGTTTCTTGTATACATTTGAAATTAAATAGTGAACATAAGGGAGGTTACATGAAGGTGGGAGAAGGCAAGGGGTGGGGGTTAGATTTATAGGATAGTTAACAAGACTATGCAGTCTCTTGGAGTTGATTATTTCAAAGGTGTGTTGATATAGATGCAATGAACCGGGCTTGCTTAAGGCAAAGGTAAATTTTTTACTAAAAAAGTTGTATGCCTGGGGCATGGTTATCACCATGACCTGACCATTAAGAAATTTATGATCAAATTGTTGTGGGAATGGCACCAGGTGTCTGACCCATGGGGTCAGACCAATCCTGGGTTTAGCAACCTTGGTACTTGGGTTGTGGCCAGGAAAGAATTCAGAGGAAGACCCAAAACTGTAAGAGAACATTTATTGTGTAAATCACAGAGGTAGAAAAAAGTAATTCCTAGAAGAAATGGGCTTTGGAAACAAGTTATAGAGATAAAAGAATGGCCCTTGGAGCTTGGGAGTGGGGAAGCTAATGGCAACGTGCCTGGTATAGGAAGGGTGTGCTTCCTGGAGGGAGAGCCCCCTGGGCCCTCCATCCTAAGGGTTTTAAGGGTAGAGACTTTAGGGGAGGTCCCAGGAAAAGATCTTAATAGAATAGTTAGAAATGTTCCAAGTATGTCCATTCAGGGTTGTGGTCTCCACTGATTGATTGGCCGGTACCAGGGTAGGGGGTCATTGTTCCATGTGGCTGGTTGTGACGTCAGCAGTGGTTGGTTTTGTTGCTTAACTGGGCCTGGCACTGAAAATACAACTGAGGCCTAGATGTTATCTCTAGGGAGGAAAGGTCAGGAATATGCTAGGGGAGAAAAAGTCATGTTGGTGGCAAGATCCCACCCTACAATGATTGTCCATTGCTAGGCACCTGGGGCTTTCCATCCTGGTGACCTTCTGTACCTGGCCCATTGTCCTTGCTCTGCTCATGTCTGTCTAAACTGCCTACAGCAAAATCACTCCATGAGGTTACTTTCTGTAGAACCCCCCTTTTCATTCACACATTCATTCATTTTATGAATACTTGTTAAGCACTTACCACATGACAGATGTTGAGCAACATGTTGGGAATGCACAGATAAATAAAAAGAGTTGTCCCTATCCTGAAAAGGAATGGGAAAGGTGGATGTACAAAAGATATAATGTAATGAAGTACACTAAGTACTGAACAAGAGTTTAAAGTGTTCTGAAAGTAATTGTTGGGGTTGGATCACGAGAGACATTTTTGCAAATGCTGTCTCCACTCCCATATAATTTTGTTTCATTCATTCAACAATCTTTATTGCATGTCTATTATGGGCCAGGTACAAGGAACAGGACAATTTCTGCTCTTGGAGAGGTTTCAATAGGGAGAGTTAGACAGTGCAATGATCAATCAATACATGAACAAGAAAAAATAGCAGGTAGTAATAAGTGCTAGGTATAAAATAGAAATAGGAAGGGAAGGCCTCTCCGAAGAGGTCACATTGCAGCTCACATCTGAATTAAGAGCCAGCCAGCAAACATGGAAGGATGGGAGGGCATGGAGAACATTCTAGGCAGAGGACACGCTGGTTGCAGACACTCTAAGGTGGGCCTGAGCTTAGCTGGTGGAAAACAGAAAGGCTGGAGCACAATGAGGGAGGGGAAATCAGCAATGCAGTGAAAAAGGAAATCAGCCAGATCCTAGAGGAGGGTTAAAGAGTTCTGTTTTATTCTGTGTGGTGGGAACCTACTTGAGGATTTTTAGGTGGGGAGTGGATGAGATTCGATTTTCATTTCCAAATAACATTCTAGGGGCTTTTTAGAGAATGGATTGGGGTTGGAAGCAGGAAGAGCACCAGAAGCCTTTTGTAACAGCCCAAGACTAGGGACTGAGCAGTGTAGATGGCAGTAGTAGCAGCATCGAGAGGCAAGAGGATCTGGGTACTTTGTGGTGGAGAAGGTAAGACCTACTGTTCGAGCGGATGTGGGCTGTGAAGTAAAGACAAGCATCAAGGCTGACTCTGATCCCAAAAGCTTTTCTAATCAACCTCCTAACTTCTTGAATGTTTGTATCCCTCTTTTTCCCACCCCACTCTCTCCGATCTTACTATCTCTCTCCTCGAGCCCTGTTAGAAGCTGTCAGCTAATTTTTCTGGGCCTCTAGACTGTCCTCCCTTCTTCCATCCATCTCCATATTGCTGACTAAATGGTTTTTTCAAACAGTGATTTTTTCTAAGCATAGCTAATCGTATCACCCCCATCCTGAAAATTATTGAGTTCCTAAATGCTTTAGACCAAAAACCAAATTCCTTAGGGATTGAGAAAGGAATTACAATGCTAGATACTTTCCCCACACTGAACCCCCATTTAATCCCTCCTGGAATCCCACGAGGAAGTGATTATCCCTATTTAATGGGAAATAAACTGAAGCCAGGGGTGAAAGAATGTGCCCAGGTCACAGGGTCACCGAACTATTAAATGGCACATAAACCAGCGGCTTTAAAAATGGCCATAACAGGGGCTGTTGTTGGGGAGTGGGGAGCCCCCCAGCATGACATCTGAATATCCTGGGGAGTAGAGGAATTTTCTTTTTTTAAATAGACTTTATTTTTAGAGCAGTTTTAGATTCACAGCAAAATTGAGTGGAAGGTACAGTGATTTACCATACATCCCCTGTCCCTACACATGCACAGCCTCCCCATTACCTACCCATCAGCAGGCTGGTATATTTGTTATATGTGATAAACCTCCAATAACACAGGATTATCACCCAGAGTTCACAGTTTATATTAGGGTTCACTCTTGGTGTTGTACATTCTATGGGTTTGGACAGATGTATATTGACATATAGCCATCATGAAGAGTAATTTCACTGTCCTAAAAATCTTTGTGCTCTGTGTATTCCTTCTTTCCTCCCCTCTAATGCTTGGCAACTACTGATCTTCTATCTCCATAGTTTTACCTTTTATAGAATGTCATATAGTTGGAATCATAGAGTATGCGGTCTTTTCAGATTGGTTTCTTTTACTTAGTAATATGCATTCAAAATTCCTCCATGTTTTTTCATGGCTTAATAGCTCATTTCTTTTTAGCGTTGAATAATAATCCACTATCTAGATGTTCCATAGTTTACGCATCCATTCACCTACTGAAGGACATCTTGGTTGCTTTCAAGTTTTGGCAATGATCATTAAAATTGCTATAAACATCTATGTGCAGGTTTTTGTATGGACATAGATTTTCTTTTCTTTTTTTTCATTTATTCTTACCTGAGGATATGTTTTATTGGAGAAAGAGAGAGAGAGAGAGAGAGAGAGAGAGAGAGAGAGAGAGAGAGAGAAAGGAAGGAAAGAAAAGAGAAAGAAAAAGAGAGAGACATTGATGTGAGAGAGAAACATCAATTGGTTGCCTCCCCTATGCACCTTGGCTGGGGATCAAACCCACAATCTAGGTATGTGCCCTGAGAAGGAATTGAACCCACAACATTTTGGTGTATGCAGTGGTCGGCAAACTTTGGCTCACAAACCACATGTGGCTCTTTGGCCCCTTGAGTGTGGCTCTTCCACAAAATATCGACTTCTGCGCATGGGCAACAAAGTTTCAATCACACTGTATGTGCGCGCCCTCACGTGGTATTTTGTGGAAAAGCCACACTCAAGGGGCCAAAGTGCTGCATGTGGCTGATGAGCCGCAGTTGCCGACCACTGGTGTATGGGATGATGTTCCAACCAATTGAGCCATCTGGCCTTCACTAGTCATAGGTTTTTAACTTTGTTAAGTCAATATCAAGGAGTGTGACTACCTGTTCATATGGTAAGAGTAGACTAAGTTTAGTTTTGTAAGAAATTGCCAGTGTGTATTCTAAAGTGGCTCTACCATTTTGCATTCACACAACAGTGAATGAGAGTTCCTGTTGCTCCACATCCTCACCAGCACTTAATGTTGTCAGTGTCTGGATTTTTGCCATTGCAATAGGTGTGTACATGATGTACTGGGTATCTCATTGTTTTAAGCTGCATTTCTCAAATAACATGTGATAGGGAGCATCTTTTCATGTGCTTACTTGCAATGTATATATACTCTTTGGTGAGGTGTCTGTTCAGGTGTTTGGCCTATTTATAAACAGAATGTTTGTTTTTTATTGTTGAGTTTTAAGAGGTGTTTTTTTTGTGTGGATATTTTAAATAATAGTCCTTTATCAGGTGAGTCTTTTGAAAGTATTATCTCCCAGTCTGTGCCCTGACTGGGGATCGAACCTGCAACCTTGGCCTATCAGAATGATGCTCTAACCAACTGAGCTACCCAGCCAAGGAAGCTCGGTTTCTTTAAACTGTGTTTTCTTCTTCATAGCCAGACATGATGTAGTGGGCAAAAGGAACTGTTATAAATGACTTAGAGTAACTTGGTGGTACGGTGTGGGGGGAGGGGAAGCATTCCACTGTCCTCGGATGAACTCTCAGTCTTTGGGTGATCCTGTGTCCCTAGACTGTGACCTTCACAGGTGCTTCTCAGTTTTTCTTCCCTTAGGTGGGACAGGATAGTTAGAACGAGCTGGGGTTATGTGTTTCCTTTCCTTCACATGCAAGGCCAGAGGGGGCTGGAGCTGGGTATTGCCCTTTCCCTGGGTCAGTTGGGCTCTGACAGAACCCCAGCAGGTTAAGCTCTGGTGAAGCAGTTTCTCCTGAGGGCACAGCCTGTTAAGAAGAACACAGTGCTTTCTTGTAGTTATAAATGGTTCCTTTCCCTCTCTCCCTGCCAGAAGCGTGAAAGGGTGAGTGTGATGGAGCAAAAACCTGATATTCATATTGAAGCCA
>NW_006287671.1:539225-541342 GCF_000327345.1 Myotis davidii
CCCCCCCCCACCAACTGCTAGTTCCTTACCAGGATAAAGTAATCCCGTGTAATTATTTCCATTGAGATAGAAGGTCTGTGACAACCAAATCCACTAAGTGTTCCTAGTTTTTAGTGTTAAAAATACTGTTTAATTGGACCTTACTGTAGGAAAAGTCTGGTGATTGGAACAGGGGTTTATGGCAGGATTAAGCCTTGTGGGGGTTCAAGTAGGCAGTCATGCTACAGGTCTCACCATCTCAAAGTTGGCCAGAAGTCACAGGCTGTGACCAGGCACCATGCAAGGCCGGTGTTGTAATGTACCCCACGAATCACAGAAGGACGCCTCAAGAAGTTGAATTAAAGACTCACATTTATTGCAATCCGGGACTATGAGGGGCCATTCCCCAAATCTCATAGTGATAAGATGGCCCAAACACCAGATTTATATAGGCAAAGATCACAAAGGTATTGATTACATCCCAAGGTTTGGAATGAGGAACCCGGTTCGACCAGTATGACCACAACCAATGGGATAGTCACAGTACAATCCATAGGGAATTCAGTCGAATGGGGTGATTTATATAATTCAGAAAATCAAAATAACTTTTCTATAGTTAAACAAAGCAAATAAGCACAGAAGCCAAACAGCAGTGTTAAAGTTAAACTATAGTTTCTACCTGAGGTGACTGCTACCCTACTTCACCGGTAGTCTTTTCCTCCTGCCTTCCTGGAGAACTGTGCTTTTAAGGGAAACCAGACTTCTTCAACTTTGGCATCAGTGAGAGTTTGGGCTGGAGAATTGTGCGGTGGGGCTGTCCTGTGCGTTGTCCCCTGCTGACAGCATCCCTGGCCCCTCTCCTCTGGATGCCAGTCATGCCTCCTCTGTCCCACCTCATGACAACAGGAATATCTCCAGACATTGCCAAGTGCCCCTTCCCAGGTCAATCACACCTGGTTGAGGACCACTGCAGTAAACAGACTCAAGATTCAACAGCAGCGAATGGAATTTTGTTTTTAATTTTATTACTGGGAAAACTGCTAGCTGGAGCATCTTTTGTGCTATTTGTTGGTAATTCCACTTTTTTACTTTTATTTATTTCTCTCTTCCCTTTGTAGACAAGAGGGGCTACTTGCTAACCTGACAAGCTCAGGGAAGGCCTGCACGGCAAACTCAGAGACCTAAAGTAACCACAAGGAGAGTCTGAAATCAAAACTTGAACTAAAAGCAGTTATTGTGGGTAGTCATGTCCTAGGCTGGTATTTTCCTTGACAAGGCCAATCTTTATTACCTAAGCTTATAGTCTTTTTGCATCTACAATAACATAGACAACATATCTAGATAACATATCATTGAAATGTCAGGGTGATTGTAACTTCCCTTTTTTCCCTGGACCCCACAGGGCACAACCAAATGCCCTGGGCACCAGGACAGATACCACAAATTCCTTCATTATTATTGTTATCATGTTAATTGTGGCCTGTTAACTATCCCGTACCCACCTAAGTAAAAGAAGTATGTGTCTATCATTTTACTTTTTACCCAATCCCAGAGGTTTCCCTGCTTTGCTTTCTCCCGCCTCTCTCATCTATCACCAATGGATTTCATGTAACCCACTAATGTCTCCTCTTTTGATTGAAATGTATAAAAATAGGTGGAAAAAACCACCATTCTCTGGAGCATTATCCCAATCTGTTGAGATTCTGCTTCCTGGCAATTGTCAGCTGTTTGGCTCAAATAAACTCACAAAAATTCTTTACAGGTTTGAATGGATTTACATTAACACTTTCTAGGTTCTTTGGTTGACCTAATAATTAAATTGATACAAGACAGCTTAACAGAAGAAAAACAATTTTAATTTTAGACCATCGTTGTTCATTTTAGCCCGATGATATTTTTCCATTGATTTTTAGAAATAGTGGAAGGGGTGGGGAGAGACAGCCCCTTCCCCTTCCCTCCTGGGAGCCTACCAGGTATCGATATCACCCCCAGACAGGCTTAGGCAGAGGTTAAACTTCCCCCAAACCTTTCTGGTCATTACAGGAGAAAAGATGACACTGACCCAGTGGGGGCTAGGACCTGCCCAGGGCATGGCAGCACCTTTGAGTTTTTCATGAGCCATGGGATCCCTCTTTCCC
>NW_006287671.1:541359-546241 GCF_000327345.1 Myotis davidii
CCCTCTGATGAGCAGCTGGGATCCACATGATGGGTTAGTCTCTCTGCTTGACATCAGGGGCTTCAGAAAGTATTTCCGAAATATCTCCAGAAGCAAGTTACTTGGGAAGGATGACCCAACCCACTACGGAGAAGCACGCCCCTTAGCCCTAACCTGGTCTTGGTGGGAAGGAGGGTGGGCCAGGCACAGCTGTGGAGGAAATTGCGTTATAACTGCAGCGTGTTGATGGGAAACAGGGCGTGTGGGATGGGAGGGTCCCTGCTGAAAACGAATGCTGCGGGGCTGTGGCTGGTTTCTGTTTTACAGGTGATGTTGCTGATATGTGTACGCAGATTCATGCGTATTTAATGTTTCGTTGTATGAGGATAGGGGGTTTGCTTTTGGATATTATTGCATCATAGATAATCCTCTTGTCTAAACTCCTCATTTACTACTGATGGGAACAGAGGCTTAGAGGGAGTAGATGATGCTCTGGGATTTCAAGCCGGGGAGATGCTGAGAGAGATTGAGAACCCAGAGACGCTGTGAGACACGAAGGAGGAGCCCTGAGCAAGTCACTTCAGCAACCCGGGCCTCAGTTTCCCCATCTTACAAATGTTACGCTGGGGTTTCACATCTCAGATACCAGCTCTAACACCCCACAGTCCTATATTTCTTCATTGTACATGCTTGGGCTTTTCCATTTTTCTAAAACACAATCGTTTGAGATTCCTTAAAATCAAATGCTGCCAACTAGCATTACTTCCATTTTCACATAATAAAAAATGGATAATTCTTTGATTGATTTAAAAAATGATCCGTTATATAACAAGCCAAAAAGTCAAAATGTGCAATGCAATGCACCCAATTACTTATGAAACTATCAATTAAGAAAAAAAAAAACCCTACTAATATTTGGGTTCCTTTCTTCATGAAATAGAAATGTAAATATTTTGTCTGATAACTTTGAGTTAGTGTTGTGGTAAAAGCCAGTGTGAAGTACGGCACATATAGTTCACCCAAATAGGTGTGTAACACATGCACATTTATATGAGTTGATAAAATATGCACAGGAAAATGCACACAATCAGTGCATGTTGGAAAGAGAGTTTCAAAGACAAAGCAGTCCTCGGGCTCTCTTATTATGTGTTTTCCCTCATGTTTTGTGGCACTACAGATTCATTATCATACACAGCATTCTTTTGTAACTTAAATCAATTGTAAAGATCTTCAGAGGAGGTTCTGTTAGTTTCCTGGGCCACCCAGTTCAGGACTGTAACGATTTTGCCCATTAAAAGGTCTTCTTTGTGTCCACCTGCCTAAATTTCTCACGCTGCAGGGTCACCTGGACTGTTAGAGCAGCTGAGGCTCATTTGGCCCGGCTCACCGCACGGGCTGGTGCTCAGGGCTGCTGAAGACCAGGAAGGCCTCAAGACTGCAGCATCCAGCAGCAGGCCTTGGATGTCGAGGAATCAGCCCGATTTCCGGAAAACTGTGGGAGGAAGGTCAGTACCGAGCATATGGGAATAGGGGGCGATGCTGGTGAGACGGAGGGCATGGCTGAAGACCATGTAGAGACCCCCAACTAAGCCTTTGGTTGGATCCACAGGAGCCCAGAAGGCAACCGCTGTGTGACTTTGGGAAGTCCTCTCCGTCTCTCTGATTTCTCATCTGTAAGATGACAAAGTTGGGGTAGGGCGTTTCTAAGAGTTGTTTCACGATGGGTGATCTGAGTTGATTTTGTGGGGGCTGGGATGGGCATTTGGTTAAAATCATGCCTTTTCTCTATTATCTGCTGGTTTCTCCTGCTCTCTCTGTGAGAGATGGGATTTTAGCAATTGACTGTGCATGAGATATAAGGAGGTGAAGAAACCAAGGCATAGACAAGGCTCATGGTTATTTAGAGTGTCTTCAATGCACCATGGATATAGCAGTGAACGCACAGGCAAGCATGCCGGCATTGGCGCTGAAGGAGTGTGTGTGTGTGTCTCTGTGTGTGTGTGTATATATATGTGTGTGTTTGTGTGTGTGTGTGTGCGCCCGCGCGCGTGTGCTGGCATGCTTGCTTAGAGTCTCTCCGCAGGCTAAGCAAGAAATCCTCAGTAATATCTCTGGGGCCAAGGGTGAGGAGATTAACGTTCCATTGCGGAGCATTTGGAACGTATGAGCTTTGTATCAGGTGCATGTACTTCCATGAATACAAATAGCATAGTTTTAAGAAGGCAAGAGCCATGCACACCTGCTGCTCATCCTGCCCTCTGTGTTTAACCCGGTGAAAGCAGAGCTGTGATGACCGAGAGCAGCCACGTGGTGGCAGTGTTTCCCTTTGATCGGCCCAAGTAACCATGGGCTTGGTTTTAATGAATTTCCCACTGCGGATTTCAGGGCCCCTCCCTCTAGGTTCAATATGGTCTTCAAGTTACAACGCCAAATAGGATCCTGAGTAGAAAATAACGGCTGTAACGGATATCCTCTGGCTCCTCCCTGTCTTCCCTATTAGAACATCTCCTGCTGAGAGCTCCTTAGCTGCGGCAAGGGGTCATTGTTATAAAGACGGAATCAGAGAGCTTAGCGGGGACATAGGGCGGGGAAGCAAAAAGGGAGGTTGCATCAACCAGGCAAGGGTGCTGGGGAAGGTTCCGGCCCTCCAGAACCGAAGATAATGACTGGCTTTTTTTCTTCCACCGGCCAGCTGGAGCCCCCAGGGCCTTTTCTTTCTGAGGGGTCTCTCAGGCGGGCAACATCTTCCACAAAAGACTCGCAGAGGGCGAGGTTGTGAAAAATGAGGGGAAGTCGCAGGGGAGATGACCTTGGGCAGGTGACAGGACCCTTCTAGGCCAAATTCCTCTTCGGTGAAACTGGGATACTGATCCACTTTGGAGGATCCAGGGGCCCCAGTTCAGGGCTGCCCTAGTTTCATTGGGTAAATCAATTAAACATCCAGACCCCCGGGGGCGCTGCCACGGCTCAGTCTGCTCTGTGGTTCTGGTTGGATCCCTGGAGTTCGCATGTGTAACATGCTCCCAGGAGAACGCTTGGGGGCGCAGTCCACTGTCTGGGAATGCTTTTTTTTTTTTTTGGTTCCTTGCAGTGAGAAACTGTGATTGTGGAAGTGATAACCGTGTGTGAAGCAATGCCTTGGAATCTACTCCTTTAAGCAACTGAGATCTGTCTGCATTCGTTTCCTCAAGCTGCTGTAGGGCCTTGTGGGGGCAGGAAGCGACTTACACGTCTGGTGAGGCCCGTTCTTCCTCCAATCCAGGCTTTACCACTGATGAGGGTGGTGGGCCTCACCTCATAACCACAAGATCTCAGCTTTAGATTTTTAAATTATTTTTATTATGAAAAAGTGTATGTATAAAAAGTAAAGAGAATAGCATTATGAGTCCTTATTCCCTAGATTTGGTATTAATTACAGTTTCGCTATAGTTGTTTCACCTACTCACACTTTTTTTGGGTTTGTCTTCCATAAGATATTTTCAAGCAAAATCCAAGCATCTGGTCATTTCTCCCCAATACGAAGCATTTTCTTCTTAATTTCTATGCTATTATTACATGTTAATAATAAACTTCTAGGTATTATCTAATTCCTGGTCCATACTCAAATTTCTCCACTATTGTCTCAAAAATGACTTTTTACCTTTAGCTTGAGGTCTAGACTTTGATGTCTTAATCTCCTATCTTCTAACACATGCAGTTGCGGGGACATGTTGATGGGCTGCGTAAAATACAGTACAACTTTCTAGTCCCAGACAAACACAGAGCCCCAGTGAAGTAGAGATTCTCACAGGTTCAGAGTTGGAGGGGCCTTGGAGATCACTCAGCTCCCCCCTCCCCAGTGCTGGGGCCCTTCACGGGGTAAGGCTTGTGGTTCATTCAGTGATCCCTCAAACTCTTTTAGGGTCCCCCATGGAGAGAGTGTGGATTTGGAATAGAAGAGACTCACGGTTATTTGACTGAGTGAATTACTTACCTTCTCTGAGGCCAGGACACTCTAGCATCGAAAGGTAGAGTAGAAGTTTGCTTGGCAGATCTCCATTTAACCATCTCTCCAGCTGGCCCACTCTGTCCACTCTGTGAGCTGACAGGTGTCCGTGGCATACTGTTCAGGCATGGCTGGAAATGTTCATGGAACTACCCAGGGACACATCCAGCAGTTGAGGGGCAGGCCTTCCCACAGGCTGTCATATTCTCTCTCAGACTAGTCCATGCCAGCTCTACTCGATACTACATTCACATAATCGAATCTAACATGTAAATTTGAAGAAATATGGATGTCAAAGAAAACAGTTATTTCCATCTGCTCTGAAATAGTTGAATGCAAAATAAAGACTTAGAACAGGTAACTTGATGAAAAACTGATTCCCTCCCCCCAATTTTATTGAGATGTAGTTAACATTTAACAGCGTGTAAGCTTAAGGTGCACACATGATGATTTGATATATGTACATATATGAAATGATTATCATGTAGGTAGCTAATGCACCCATCAACTCACATAGTTTCATTTTTGTTTTGTTTTGTGGTGAGAACTCTCTTATCAACTTTCAAATACACAAGATAGTCTTTTTAAAATTTTTATTCTTTGTTGATTAAGATATTACATATGTCTCCTTTCCCCCCCATTGGCAACCCCCTCAGCACATGCCCTCACCCCTCTTGTGTCTGTGTCCATTGATTACGCTTATATGCATGCATACAAGCCCTTTGGTTGATATCTACATCTCCCCTGCCTTCTCTCTGAGGTTTGACAGTCTGATCAATGCTTCTCTGTCTCTGGACCTGTTTTTGTTCAACAGTCGATGTTGTTCTCTATATTCCACAAATGAGTGAGATCATGTGATATTTGTCTTTCTCTGACTGGCTTATTTCACTTAGCATAATGCTCTCCAGTTCCATCCAT